>NC_056749.1:210719217-211019217 GCF_019279795.1 Protopterus annectens | reverse complement strand
CCCTCCAAGCACCTTTCCTCCTCTGACTTCACAGGTAAGTTCAGAGCCCTTGGTTCTGAGTTGTCCGGCACTGACTGTCTCAGTTTCAAAGTTGTCTTCTTCATCAGTGCTGATGGTGTCCCTGAGTTCTCCCATTCGCTCGGAAGCGACCTCCCAGAGCCATACCTGTCCTCTCAGTTCAGAGGGGTTTGAGACGACCTAAATTTTTTCATAGTTGTCTCTTTTCCTTGGAGTCTCAGGATGGATCAGCTTGGCTCCGGCTTCTGCCTCAGGAAGCACTTGTTTTGGATGGGGGGTGGGGGGAGACTGTGATGCCAAGTTCTGCTTTTTCTGGCTTGGACTATGTTACTGCTTTAGGTGAATTGGCTTTCGAGACAATGGAGAGGGCCTTGTCTGTCCCAAGACAAGAGTTGGTTCCACCCCCCTTGGAATACCCTTCCAAGTCGCACCTTGCACCAGAGTCTCATCCAGTCCATCCAGCTAGATAGTGGATGTCAAGGCCTCTGGAACACCCACATTTGGGAATGTCCTCTTCTTATATCTCCCCAGAGCATCCCATGGAGGAGGTTCACCGGAAAAGAAAGTGTAAGAGGAAATGCATTGACTCCCCTGAAGAATCATACACTGAGGACAAAGATTTTGAGGAAGGCGAAGGAGCCTCACGATCAAATCCTGATGTCTCATTTGTAGACATCCTGGAAATTTTGGAACAGAGTTGGTTGGAAGTCTAAAAATCCTACATCGGAGGAATTTGTATAAACCTGCAGGCTTTTAGCACCTGACCATCTACCTCCTGGTTGACCCTGCCTGCTGATGAGCTCATTGAATTGATCTCTCAGCAGGCATGGAAGGCCCCTGATTCTATTGAACCAGTACCCTAGAGACCAGACAAGATTATAACTGCACCCTCAGACAAACTCTTCTGGACCAAAGATTTACCAATAGATTTCATGGTAGTGCCAGCAGCCATGAAAAAGGAACTGGCAGATGAAAGTTCCTGTGTTCATCCTCCTAGTAGAGAGTCTAGGACAATGGATAGGATAGGGAAGTGAGTGTATGCTTCATCGACCTTTTCATTGTGATCCTTGAATTACCTGGCACATTTTACAAGGTTGCAGTGGGATCTGATTAAGGAACCTTTGATACCCTCTCAGGCGCAGTTTCTGACAAGGTTCAGTACTCTGTAACTTCTCAGTTGGCCACCTTGACCTCCATTTCCAACTTGTCCATGAGACTCTTTCCTCATGCAGCTGAGGGAACGACAAGAGCTATTGGTTCAGACTTAACCATAAGGAGACATGCCTGGATGCGTTTGTGTGACTTCGTGGAACCTTCAAGTCTACATTCATCAGTACTCCCTTTGATGGCACATCCTTCTTTGAGCCCAAAGTTAAAAACACACTCACTAGGTGTTCTTCTCTGGAGGCAGTCTGGAGTAGCTTTTCCCTGCACCAGACAGCGTGGCTACAGATGATTTCAGGCAAATGCGTGCAGGGAATTGCATGCAGAGGTTATATTATTCCCTTCTCACTAACCCCATTCTCTTACCGAAAAATACTGGATGTTTCACCCAATCAAAGGGATCAAGCAGCGCTAAAAATAGAAGAGCTACTAGAAAATCTATCTAAATAATAAGCAACAATCTGTTAAATGGCAAAACCAACAATCAAAATATCTGATCAATTATACAGGAGTCCCACAAGGATCCAGGAGTACTGCCCTTTGGTCTCACCACAGCCCCAAGGGTGTTCACCAAGGGCATGGCAGTAGCAGCAGCTCACTTGAGAATGCACGGATTCTGAGTATTTTCACACCAAGATGACTGACTCCTCACTGCCATGACCAGGTATCAACTCATAAAAGCCAGACAAAAGGTTCTTCAAACATGCTCCTCCTTGGGAATAACTGTCAACTACGAAAAAGTCACCCAGAGCCAACCCAAGTCCTAGTATTCATAGGTGCCATTTTAAACACAAAGACCACAATAGCATCTCTTCCTCCACAAAGCCTAAGGATAATTCAGATGCAAGTTACGAGCATAATCAGCAAGAACAAAGTGCCAGCAAAACGAATCCTCCAAACATTGGGCTCCATGGCAGCATCAGTAACACCTGTACCCCTGGCCAGATACCATATGCGAATTATTCAGTGGTTAGTTGTGGCATAATGTTCAATACTTACCCATCCCATGTCCACACTAATTTCCATCACCAATATTTGCAAGAAAGATTTAACGTGGTGGACTTATTCGGGTCAAATTCTACAAGGATGGCCTTTTTCCTCCCCCTCAGCCCAAGGCCATAAGGACCATGGATGCTTCCCTGCTAGGGTTTAGGGAGTATTGGAGTGGAAAGACAGTCCAAGGCACTTGGTCCCCAATAGAGGCCTTGTTACACATCAATGTTCTACAGATGAGGGCAATGCTCTTAGTGTTGCAAGCCTTTCAGGAAGCTCTCCCATCCGGAACAATTGGGATTCAAGCAGACAACATGTCAGTAGTCTTGTACATCAACAAACCAGGAGGAATCAGGTCATATCCCTTATGTCAAGAATCCCTCAGAGTGTGGCAATGGGAGATCTCATCAAACCGCGTTCTTATATCAATGCACATTCCGGGGAAGTCCCATGTGATAGCAGACAGATTAAGTTGGTCCATTCTTGTACCTCACAAGTGGTTCCTCAATCAGAGAGTGGCCGACATAATTTTTCGGTCATGGAACCAGCCCTGCTGTGATCTGTTTGCCTCTCCCCTGAACAACAAATCCAACAGCTATTTTGCCCTGAGTGGGGGTGAGACCCGAGGGATGCTCTTGTCCACAGTTGGCCCCCGGTCTCCTTTATGTCTTTCCACCAATACCTTTGATTCAGACATTTCTTCAGAAAGCCATCAGGTTGAAGAGCAAAGTCATCCTCATGGCCCCGTTTTGGCCTTGACAGATTTGGTTCCCCTTCCTATGGTCTCACCTAATCAAACAACCTTTGATACTGGATCTAATTACAGGTCTCCTGTCCTACCCGACAAGCATCTTGCATCCCAACATTCGCAATCTCAAGCTGATGGCTTGGTATCTCCACTTCCAGTAATAGTCAGACAACCAGTGCTCTCTTTCCCCCGTAAGACTCATTCTACTGTCATCTCATAAACCTTCCACTGGAAAGCTAGATTCTAGCAAATGGAAAAAGTTTGTATATTGAGCCCTGCAAAACGATTCTGACCCCTTTTCATCCCTAGTTTATGAAATCCTGAGATTCTTAGCATTCCTTTTTGATAGTGGAGCCCCTGCCTCCACCATTAAAGTTTAACTAGCAGCCATCTCCAACTTCCATATTGGTTTCAAAGACTCCTCTGTGGCCTGTCACAAACTCTGTAAATCCTTCTTAAGAGGTACACTTCAGTTAAGACCTTCATTTAAAGACCCTATTCCACCATGAGATCTCAACCTGGTACTAGAATCAATCACTTGACAATCATTTGAACCTGCCCACAATTGTGATGTTAAGTTCCTCTCCTGGAAGACTATTGTATTAGTTGCGTTTGCTTCTGGTAGAATAATTTCTGAGATTCTACCCTATCATCTAAACCTCCATATTTAGTCTTTCATAAAGACAGGGTTTCACTCAGAACCAACCTTTTCTTCCTTCCAAAAGTGGTCTCTGAGAACATCAGTGATTGTATTAATTTGCCTGTTTTCTTACCCAACTACTCTAATAAAGTAGTATTGCTTACTTTCCTTGGCTATACACAGACAGTTGAGTTTCTGCCTACACAGGACAAACAATTTCAGAAAATCAGACCAGCTTTTTTATTCTCCTTTTGACAAACCAAACTAGGTCAAGCTATATCCAAAGTCACTTTAGCAAAATGGCTGGCTAACTGCATTTCTTTCATATATTGCAAATCTGGGATTACCCTTCCTTCTAAGAACCCCAAAGGCTCATTCAGCGAGGGCTGTAGCTGTGTCAGCAGTGTTTCAAGCTAGAGCATCCATGCATGACATATGAGCAGCAGCAACATGGGCTAACCCCCACACTTTTATCACCTATTAGAAATTGGATCTGGTGTCCAGAGATAGAGCTTCATTTGGCTTAGTGTTGCTTAGGAATATCCTTCCTTAGTCCGCCCAGGAAATAAGTTAGCTGAGGACTCTGTCCCATCCATTGAGGATAACATGTAAATTGACAACTTCATTTAGAGAAGTTGTGCACTCACCATAACGTTCCATCTGAGTTGTTGATGTTCATGTATCCTCAACTCCCTGCCCTCCATCCCCCTACCTATTTCTTTTGGAAGAGCAAGTGATTTCTACCTTGTCTGAATCTGGCTGATTATTTCTTTGATTCTGGCTGACCCAGACATGGTCCCCATTGGACTATAACATCTTTCTTCCTTCCTTCTCTTCTTTTTCTGCTTATTTTGTCAGTAAACCTGATCTGAGGTAATGAACCAGTTGCATTGTGGGTAGTGGGGAAAGCCCGAGAATTTTTGCCATGAGACTTAGCAGGCTGACTCATTTCCATGGGATCGGAACTGTACCCATCCATTGAGGATACATGAAAATCAACAACTTAGATGGAACGTTATGGTGAGTACATAACTTCTTTTTAGTTATCATTTGGGGTGTTGGGATACTGCATAAGGCCAGGAGATCTAATATACAAAAGTTGTATATTCAGAGTAGAAGTTTTTCATATAGGCAGCAGATTTGGACTAGACTTTAATTGTCTCTTGACGAGACTGTTATCCTATATGATAATTTTTTCTACTTTTCAATGAAAGGATACGTCTCTGCTGTGTTAACCTATATTTCTCCATTTCTTCAGATGATCCTTCAGTTAAACATCAGAATATCTAGTTTCCACTCGTTCTTCATCACATCCTCTCCCAAGGAGTGATAGAACCAGATTTTGTTCTAGGATGTTCCTAGTGCCAAAGAAAGAAAATTCTTGGAGACCATTTCTGAATCTTTCTTTCCTAAACCTGTTTGCGATGGTGCCCAAATTCAAAATGTCACTTCACAACCTGTTGTATCTTCTTCCTCATTCACGTTTCATGGCAACACTAGACTTAAAAGATGCTTATTATCACATCCCTATTCTTCTCGACTTCAGACATCTCTTAAGGTTTTCTGTGTCTGGATCACATTCAGTTCCTCTGCCTTATCCTTTGGTCTATCCACTGCACCAAGATTGTTCACAAGATGTCTAGCTTCAGTTACAGCCCATTACAGGTTACGGGGTTTCTGCAGTTTTCATTATTTAAATGACTTGCATATCTTTGTAGAGTCTTTTTAAAAGTGTCAGAGATTTCTGTCTTAGGTGACGGATCTTGTACACAAGCTGGAATCCCAGGAGAACGTTCAAAAGTCTTTCTTGACTCCTTTGCACAGGATTGTGTTCCTGGGATGTCAGCTAGAAACCGCAGTTCAAAGAGTTTTCTTCCACAGGAAAAAAAAGATCTTTAAATCTATTTCTAAGGTTGTCCACTAAGACTTGCGGTCACTGAGAGGGAATACCTCAGAATTTTGAGTATCGTGACAACTGTGATTCTCGTAATATCCCTTCCAAAACTCCACATGAGAAAGATACAGTGGTATCCGAAATATCTCTAGTCCCAGCATTAACATCGTTTATCTTTTCAAATACCAGTGCTGGGGTTTATCAGAAGAAAAATCATTTGCTGGAAACAGCAGATATTCTTAAATCCAGGTTTCCCTTTCTCCTCCCTGTTTTAAAGCAGTCAGTCACTACAGAAGCCTCAGACTTTGCTTGGGAGCAGTTTCAGGAGGGATAAAAGTGCAGGGTGTGTGGAACACTAAGGACAGTTGCAAGCACGTAAATATCAAGGAGTTGCTTGTCTTGATCGAGGCTCTTACCTCTCTGAATCATTTCAGCATGTCTGCCTATGGATCTTCCTCTTTCAATGCAGATTCATGTCAAACTGTAAAAGGGGTTTCACATAAAAAGCCCACAAGAAATCCAGTTTACCCCTCTTTGAGATTTTAATTTTGTGTTAGAAAGGCTAACACTTACTGCATTTGAACAAGCTAACCTGGCTGACTTGAGGTTCTTAACATGGAAAACAGTTTTACTGATTGCTCTGACCACTGCAAGAAGGCTATCCACTTAAGTGCTTGTGGTGAGCCAACCCTTTCTTATTTTCCACAGGGACAGGGTTTCTATGAGAAGTAATCCTTTTTTATGTCTAACGTGCCATCCAGGTTTACTTTAAGCCAAACTATCCAACTTCTTGTTTTCTTTCCTGAACCTTAACAGTGAGGGAGAAATATTCCACAACTCAGCTACTATCTTGACAGAGCTAAATCTTTCAGATTTTCAAATCAGTTGTTCAGTTCTTGTGAATGTAAGGAGGAGGGATTATTACCTTTTGTTATACTCACCATACCAAATCTGTTCCAGACAGGGACAAGGCCCACTCTAACAGGGCCTTGGCTTCCTCTGTTTTTTTTTGGAAATGGTTGGATTCTAGATATGTTCTAGAAGCTTTCACTTGGTCCTCTGTACATACTTTTGCAAAGAACTGTAAGCTTGATTCCTTCTCTAGGTTCAGATCAAGCTTTGCTAGAACCATTCTCCATGGGATCTTGGACTGCTATCCTTCTACCTCCCAAATATAGTTACGTAAGATATTCTACCCATATAGCTAAGGCTAGCAGTGATCAGAATGATGAGCATAGTACTGTTGTAAGCAAAAGTTGCCCTAATAGTAGATGTTTGAATGTTTACTGCTGCTTAGCCACCCGCCTTGATTTTTGGTGTGCATCTTTATGCCACAGTGAGGACATTTATTTTTTTGTTGTTCCTAGCATTGACATTTCAGTGCTCAGCCTATCTCTCTTGGCAGGAAAGCCCTGAGGGGCTAAACACCCAAACTTGTCTTAGAATCAGCTCATCTCGAGCTGCCTGACAGTTTGGATACGTGGAAGGTGCCTTGAATATTTGGAAGCTGGCCTGCTGTTATATCCTTGTCAGGAATTTAATCCACTTAGCTAAGACTGCTGCAGCAATGATCATTCAAACATCTGCTGTTATAGTATATTTTACTTGCACAATTGTACTTTATCACTATCTTTGGACTTTATGCTGAAAAGCTTAACTTTATCTTCTTCTGACCATACTGATTAAGTGCATTTAAGTACTTTCATGAAAGTTTCCCTTCCCATAGATTCATAGATTGTTACTAAGCAAATGACCAAGGGGGCATTTCTAAGCCTAATAACTCGCACAGGCAGCTAAGCAGAGAATAAATACAAATAAACCAAACCAACCCTGCAGACAGAGGCTAGTCCTAAAGGAACTGCATGACCACTGGAATTGGAAATAAAATTGCTTTTTATTCGAATATGTGGTGTTTACTGCAGGAGAAGAAGCTCTTAACTGAATACTTTAAAAAGTCATATGCAAAGATTTTTTTTGAGGCTGAGTTGCCATTTGCAGAGTATGCATTCCAGATATGGAGTGTACACAAATCAATTCAAATGGAATTTATTTTTGAGTGCTTCTTGCATGTAAGCTACAGTATTTTTGGCAATTTCATCATCATCGTGCTCATGTTGACGATGATATCTTTTTTTTTTAAACACCTTTATTAAATTATCACTTAAGACATGGGCAAGTATTAACAGAAAAGTAAACCACATTCTTTTGGCTTTTCTCGGTTAGGGGTCACCACAGTGGATCATCTGTCCGCTCATGATTGGCAGTGGAGTTTTACAGTGTCGAGTTGCCAGCCCGGCACCCAACCTTCCGCAGAAGGCACACACACGTGCACACTCACACCTAGGGCCAATTTAGAGTGTCCAATCCACCTACTGCATGTCTTTGGGATGTGGGAGGAAACTGGAGCACCCGGAGGAAACCCACGCAACCACAGGGAGGACAAGCAGACTCCGCACAGAAGGCACCCCAGCCAGGAATTGAACCGGAGAACCTCTTGCTGTGAGGTGGCAACACTAACCGCTGCACCACTGTGTGTATATATATATATATATATATATATATATATATATATATATATATATTATATATGGGTCTACTTCAGGAGATCGACATTCATTTGGTCGACAGCTCATTTGATTGACAACCAGTACTCAAGGCACTTAACAGGGATTTGCCCTCCTTCCCAATGTTGTGTGACCCTGGAGTTGGTATATATAGTTGGGGGTGTGGGGGGCACATTTCTTTAAAATGTGTAGTTTTATTGTATTTTCATGTTTTAAACGGTAATAGGTGGGGGACTTCACCCCCTCACACCCCCCAAATGTGGGGGGCTGTGCCCCCCACACACCCCCTAACTATATTTACCAACTCTAGGGTCGCACAACATTGGGGAGGGGGGCAAATCCCTGTTAAGTGCCTTGAATACTGGTTGCCGATCAAATGAGCTGTCGACCAAATGAATGTCGATCAAATGGTCTGTCGATCTTATGAAATAGACCCATATATATATATATATATATATATATATATATATATATATATATCGTTCCCCCTCACAAGATCGAATGGATGGAAGCTCGAAATTCATAATCTTGAGACCAGAATCTCGAACTTCCATTCACTCGAAATTGTGAATGGGAGCCTTAGGCTTAAAAACATAAAACGTTAACTTACCTTATTGCAGGGGGCCAGGTCCCCTTTACCCTAGCAGTTTAAATGTGAATGTTCCGTGACCGCACTATAGCGGCGGAATGGAAAATCTTCCGTTTTGCGCTTACGCGTATAGCGCAGAAGGGGAGATTTCTCTTTCCTTCACTATAATGCGATCTAAGAGTAGGTATATTTAAGTAGGGGGGTGTGGGGTGTGCAGGGGACAAAGCCCCCCTGCAAAAACATTTGAAAGGTGTTTATTTATTTTTTGTCCCTTTCATATGTTCGAGTTTCTCTAAATTCGAGATTCTGGTTTTGAGTTTATGACTTTCGAGTTTAGAGAAATTCGATCATATGAAGGAGAACCATACATATATATATATATATATATATATATATATATATATATATATATACACATACACATATACAAACACATATGGGTGTATGTTCTTTACTTGAAAGTACAGTTCATCGAATCTTACTTCCGCGAAAGTGCATTTTGTTGAAAATGCACTTTCGCAGACAAATAAAAAAAGCTAAACATAAAAAAAAAGTTTTAAACACTAATATGCAGGGGGGGGGCAAGCCACCCTCCATCCACCCCCACACCCCTGCTTTAATATTCTCACGCTGAGATCGCACTACAGTGTGGAAAAGGGAATATTCCCTTATCCCAACTGTAATACAATCTCAACAAGAGTTTCCTTAGTTGTACATCAACAGTATACGTTGATGTACAACTAAAGGTACAAGCTAACGGCATGTTATTTTTTGTTTTCTTTAGTGAAAGTGCATTTTTGGCAAAATGCACTTTTGCTAAAGTCAGTTCGACAAAGTACGGTTCGATGAACCGTACTGTCGACAAAACAACAAGGACCTATATATATATATATATATATATATATATATATATATATATATATATATATATATATATAATCACATATCTTTTTAACTGTCATCAGTCTAGTTACAGTAAATTACCAAATTCCTGCCTTCCCTTAAACCTCACTTCTCTTCCCGAACATTATTCTGCATATATTGTTCCCACAATTTCCATTTATTTCTATGTAATTTGCTCCTTCCATTTTCAATAGCTCCCTCTTGCTGTTCTTTTCTCTCATTTATAATTTTCAGTACTTCAAATACAGTTTGTTTAGACTTTGATTTCCATTTTCTAGTGATTGTTTTTTTGGCAGACAACAGAATTAAGCTTAGTAACGCCTTACTATATCTAAGCAGTTTAGATCATGTGCCCCTGCTCAAAAAATCATATCCTTAGTTACAGACATTTGTTCATCCAGTATTTCGGACAAAGTAATTTGTAGGAAAGGTTTAAAATCTGCTGACTCATTACATTCCCAGGACATATGTTCTCTGTTGCCTCTCTCTTCCCCATCACACCTCCAGTATTTGCTATCTACTTGAGGAAAAATTATTTGAAGTCTGCTTATGGTAGCACTATTGATGAAAAGACATACTGATAAACAGATTGAATTTCTATTCTTCCAAAAGAATAAAACCAAGAACCACAAGTAGTGAAGGTAGAGTCTCAGTAACCACACAAACCAAAGTCCAAACCACAAATCCAATTTATTGACAGCAAAAAAAAAGTCAAATTCAGTCAAGCGCTTGACGGCATTTGATTTGTTTTTGCTGTCAGTAAATTGGATTTGTGGTTTGGACTTTGGTTTGTGTGAATTTCTGTTCTTCTCTCCCCCACCAGGCCTGCCCAATGCCTACAGTGCCTTGGCCAGTTTAGCCCATTTGTTCTGTGCATCTCCAGTCAAAATGACCATCTCTTTTTCGTTTTGGTGCCTTTTTAGCCAATTTGTTCCCCTTCATGGTAAGAGTTGGGTGGTAGAGAGCAGGGCCACCTTACCTGTCCAGTGGGATAGCTTAGCTTTTCTCATGGGAGCATTTCACTCTCTTCACTGAGCTCTGCTTTTGTGGTGCCAGCTGCAAGTAGTGTGTGTGCGCACACACTCACAGTTTGCATGCTTGCTGATGGACTCCATGGGTGCAATGTCTAGTGCTTCTGCTAGGTGCCACTCAAATGGCATTTCTTTCTCCAGGATAGTTGAGTCAACAGTGGCTGCTCACTGCCTTCCTCCCATGCATCTTCCACAAGTGACTGTACCACAAGTCAAACTTGAGTTGCTTGCCCTATAATTAGCACCTTTTCTCTCTGTGCTATAGAACTGGCAGTTATTTCTCTTTTTATACAACTTGAGCAGTGCTGGTTACAGTGCACTGAATAATTCTGTTTTAGGGCTAAAGGCACAGGTAAGCTGCATTGTTAAAGTAATGGTTCTTTCTAAAAGCAGTTTCCTGTTAAGAGTCAAGAACTGAACACTTACCAAATGATCAAGAAACAGCTGCAACACTTTGCTTGATTTCTTTTGAAAGTTTCATTCCTGTGTGTCGTGTTCCTCAAGTAGGACATTACATGTAAAAGAAAAAATACTACAAAACAGCTTGCCCTTCTCAGACTTAGACTAAGAAGGGCACTTGCGTTTGCAGGGGCATATCCTTTTTTTAAATTTTTTGTTAGCTTTAAATTAATTTTTACCCTCCCCCCCACCCTCCCCACCGCGGTCTTGCCTAATGTCTTCTCTGCCATCACCCAATTGGTCCATTTATTCTGCAGGATACTTCCTGGGCTAGGTGAGAGCCCTATGCCCAATTCATTTGTGTCTAGGAATCTCTATCAGCCCTCCATTCCCCAGCAAAAGTCAGGTATTGGGCAGCAGATCAGCTTGCTGGTTCTGGGGGGACAGCCTGCCACGCCCACCTCAGTGGTTACGAAGGTATAAAAGATCAGGATTCTTTTACAACTGAACGCTCTCTATTAAGGGTATTTGGAAACTTCTGTGCCTGACCAAAGCTGTATGCCAGATTGTATTTGTATGACAGACAGAAGCTTTGTTGATGGAAGACTTTCTGCTGACCCACAAAGGTTCATGTCAGTGAAGTGTACAATTTTCTTTGTGATTGTATGTGGGTGTTTCATCATAAAATAGCAGGGCTAATAAAATATTATAATCGTGCTAGCTTACAGACTCTTTATAATAAACCTGTTTCAGATTTTCTGCAGGTGTTTCCCTTCTCCGTGTCCATCTGTGTTATTTCTGTCATAGAAAATTATTTGCCTCAGAACTGTACCACTCAACCCAAAACACTGCAGCAATTGTAATTCAGACTCCCAGTTTATGCTTCTTTTGCAGCATCCATTTAATGGACAGGTTTGTTTGTGGACGATGGATATTTTTTATCCAAAAATACTTGTGGGAAAAGAACAGTTTAAGACTATTTTCTGCATATTGTTTATTGCGTAGATATTTCATTTAATAAGCTGAATGTATAACTGAAGAGTTTCTGTGCTTCTTAGTCAAGAAGCAAAATGCACTTGTCTCACAGTGACTGCAGCAGACACACAATATTGAAACAAGTATATGTTTAATTGAGGTATAATTGTAGCACTCCATTGGAGGAGGGCATGGGTCATAATGTTTTTTGCTTCCTCCTGACTAGGATGTTTGATACTTTGGACTTCACCCGTAGAAGTAGACTTTGCTATTCAGGAATACATTCCACAATAGGCCACAATCTGTTATGGACTGTTTTTAATTATTGAGACATAAAGTATTTTAAAGTAAACTGATTGGTATGAGGCATCATATCCCCATGAGTAAAATTTAGCCTTACTCAAACGTTTTTTTTCTTTGAGTAAATCTCAGTCTGAACATAGAGAAAATATCAAGAAGCATTATTTTGTGATAGTTTATATGAAATAGGTGCCTTAAATAGACATCATGTGTTTAATAGCTGTGGACTTTTTAAGATACATTTAAACAGAGTGACACTTTCTTACTTTGCAAGACATGATATTTTTGCAACTTTACTTGTTTCTGGTGTGTGTGTGTGTATGTGTGTGTGTGTGTGTGTGTGTGTGTGTGTGTGCGCGTGTGTATATATATATATATATATATATATATATATATATATATATATATATATATAAACTATTGCCAGTGAAAATACAGGATGTGACATTTTGCTGTTTTGATAGTGGAAGATATCACACCGTTGAGGGACTTTTCTGAACTGTATTTGCCAACATGATAGGGCAGTGTTTTTTTCAGAAACATGCTGCTTTGGGAATATTATGTTTTGTTTTGCACAATCTACTTCTAAAGTAATGTCTAGAAGGTGCAAACAACTACTTATAAATAATACTTCCCCACGTCTTTGTAAAAGGTTTGACGTTGTTCTGATAATGTCTGGCAATTTTAAACGAAAGCGCTTAACCTGTACTTTTTTTTTTTTTAGTTATTAAAGTTGTATTATTTCTTTCTCGTACTGGTGTGGTTTTGCCTAGTTATTGCTTTTGGCAAGTGGACCATTTTTGATTAAAAGGTTTGACATTAACAGACAGTTTTCTGCTCTGCTGGCAGAAAACAGTACGTAGCACAGTGAATTATCTGGAACCTTTATGAAGTAGAAGACAAAGGGCCGGATTCACGAAACCTCCGTGTAAGACTTAATATGTCTTACTCGGAGGCTGCAGTTGAACGGTATGACGTCAGCATGCCATGCATATTCATGAGGGCATGCTGAATCATACCCAAGTCTAACACGGTCCATGTAGGAAAGTAGGGGGAGTGTCCAATTGCCGAGTACAGCAAAGGGACACGCCCCCAGAAGAGTCAGAGTCCTTAAAGTAAACACCCACGAGTGAGTCCGCTGAAATGTCAAGGAACACAACACCACACATCCCCACAGACTAAATAAACCCTACTGAAAATATGTAAAATGTAAAAATAGCAGTTTCCTTTTTTTTTTTTTATAATTTCCAAAGTGTTTGCCCGCATTTGCGCCGGTATGCACCTCGCTCAACCACTGTTAGCAGATATGACATTGAAAAGCATATAAGATCTACATATGCAAATTAAGCAAAGTAGCAATAGCATAGCGGTACAGACGTCGCCCAAAGAATAGGTAGTCACGGTTCGAGCCCCACAACATCCCCCTCCATTTTTCTTTAAATAAGTATGAAACAATTCCCCGATATATATATCAATTTAATTTAAGTAAAATTTAATGAAATGGCCCATGTATTTCTGAACAAAACCTAATTATGTAGATATAAAAAGGATCATAATTGCCCGTAGCTGAGCAGCGCTTTAACAAGCTCAATATGAGTGCCCGTAGCTGAGCAGCGCTTTAACGAGCTTAATATGAGTGCCCGTAGCTGAGCAGCGCTTTAACGAGCTTAATATGAGTGCCCGTAGCTGAGCAGCGCTTTAACAAGCTTAATATGAGTGCCCATAGCTGGGCAGCGCTTTAACAAGCTCAATATGAGTGCCCGTAGCTGGGCAGCGCTTTAACAAGCTCAATATGAGTGCCTGTAGCTGGGCAGCACTTTACCCAGCTTAATATGAGTGCTTATGGCTAAATAACGCGTTACCCAGCGTAAGCCATTTGCGCAGAGCTGTGCAGCGCGCCAACCAGCTTACCGTCGGGCAAGCTGCAGCAAAGTTGCCTTTACACAGACACACCTACTAGCCTGTCTAGACAGTAGTAAAATAAAAAAGCAATGGCAAGGATCGAACCCGGTATACTGTGCACCATAGTCAAAGTACTGAACCACTAAGCCATGACAGTTGTACTGAGAAATACAGTATTACCATACATATAGGAATGAATGAAAATATAACCATGACAAAGCAGGTTTGCTGTAAGCAGAGAAATATCCAAAATGGCCAATTACAGATAAGTGCGGGAAAACCGGCATATATATAAGCCCCATAGGCGGGAATACACACTATAACTGATTGTGGTACCCATTTGCAGTCAGGATGGCAGGTGCAGGAGAGGGAAATCGCTTTAGAGCACAAAGGTGGGGTGTTGAGGAGTCAAAATATATGGTTTGGCTCCTAGTCCATGATCATGAAGCGCAACTCATGCAGGGCCAGGTTCAATGGGGAGCGTATAAGGCAGAGGCGTGGAACCGGTTGGCACATGATCTCACCAGTGCCACAGGCATTCCGAGGACTGGTGAACAGGTCCGTCACCACCATGCGGACCTGAAGCGACGAAAGGAGGACCAACTGAACCGATGGATCCAGGAGGCCCGCCAGATGCCCCACTACTGAGTAAGTATCCATGTAATTAAGTATGTAAGAAATGCTATCCTAGCCTATAGTATGGATACATATGTTACAATATTCCTTCATTTATATTACAGCTGCAGGTGTTCGTTCCGCAAATCGGCAAGCCTATGCTGATAGGCTGTCGAGGTTGCGCCACCAGGCAGGTTAGTAATTATTGTGCTGGTATTGTAATAGAATATAAGTGGGACAGCTTGTAAAAGAGTTCAGTGTTGTAACCCAGTAATAAAGGTCAAATAAGCCTAGAAGAAAGATTCTGCTAGTATTGTAAGATTAGATAAGTCATGCAGCCTGGAAAAGAGTATTGCAATCCAGTAATAAAGATTAAGCAAGTCTCAACTAGAGTTTCCACCTGTATTGTAATATCAGATAACTGCTTCAGCCTGAAAATGAGTGTTGTAATCAATCAACAAAGGATAGAAAACTGTCGAATACATCCTTGTAAATTCTGCCATATGAAATAAGTGAGTCAACTGGAAAGGATTGTTGTAACCCAGTAATAAATGTTAATAAAGCCTAGAATTAAGTACTATCCTGAAATGTAAATATAAAATAAGTGAGAGAGTGTGAGAAAGAGAGTTTGAAGCTACCAAGAAATCTGTAATAAATCTGGAATAAAGGTATACTGCATTCATTACATAATGAAATGAATGAGACAACCACAACCAAAGAGTGAAATGTCTTTAATAAAGTACAGAACCTGGACTGTGTCAGTCCCACAATTTGGTTATGTTGCTGTACCCTTGCATTATGGAGATAGTATGGTTGTATGAAATGCTGAACATCCACAGTTGTCTAGACTCATATAAATTAAATGTAGCAGGATGCTTTACCTGAACACAGCCAGATATGAACATATATGAATAAAAATGGAATGTATATTAATGTAGCAGTAACATCCCCATCACCAACATTCCTAAGGTTACATACAGGAACTGTACTAATACATGTAGGGGATATAGATCTGCATCTACTAGGATTGTACAGTATATGTATATGTAGTTTACGTTGTTAATGTAATATTTCTCCACCCTACCCTATTTTCACAAATTATGCCATTCCACACCAAACTGGGTATGTGTATTCACAATTAATTCCCATGGACATTTGTCCTGTTGGTTTATACATATCTGCATGTGCCCTGTTCACATATCCAAACCTGATGGCCTGTTGCCACCAATCAACCCTGCATGCTGTTGGAATGTCCACTGTTGTTCTAAATATGCATGTGTTATGCTTGCTGCTCAATGTTCGGAATTCATGTGTGTTTGGTTAATGGGAATACTGATGCATGCTGTTACAACTAATTTTGAATGGTGTTGTTTGTTACTAACCCAGAATACCATAAAATACTGCTAAACATAGGACAACAGGGAAGGCAGGTTCCAGCAGACCCACCTGTCCCACCTCAGCTGGCGAGTGCACCTGGCACCATTGCCCAGGCCGGAACCTCCTCCTCCGGTGGCCCTGTGCCACCTTCGGGTGGAAGCACTGCAGGGGATGGGGCTCGTCCCCCCTCTGAAAGCGTGGCCGGAGGAGAGCCTCCACTCAACCTCCATAGGGTCTGGTCTGTGGTGCGTAGTGAGATCAGTCGTTCTGTGACTGATCCACTATGCCAGCTTGAGGCGAGAGTGGCGCAACTCATGGGTGTGCCTGCCCATCCTATCCAGCCCCCAGCACAGCCCCAGCCTGGGCTGTGAAGGCGCAGTGGTAACTGCCCATGGGTGTGGATCTCAGTTCCACTGTTGCCATCTGTGGGCTCATGGGCTTGCGATATCCAAACATCCGTCCCCGTCAACTGTGTTTACCCCCCACATGTGTCATAGTCCGCCCCTGTATGCGTCTTGTTTGTCTTGTCTGTTAACCACCCCAGCCTACCTCCCCAAATATACCTTTTTCATGTACCTCACATTCCACTCTCACTTGAAAAAAAAAATAAAAAAAGGGCACTCTGTTCCCACAAAAAAATTACGCCCCATACATAGCTGCCCATTTCGCATACATGTCTGCTGGACATGTAAACTGATAATTACAATTGGCTGTACAACATATTTTGTTGTCCTCACCCCTCTCTCAGGGGTGGAAGGTGTCAAATCTCACTCTAAATTTCTAACATATGCACAGCTGTTGCTGGTAAAGAATTGGGCAGCTATGGGCCTTCCCTACATCCTTTCTGCACATCCCGAGCTTGTTTTCCTACTGTCCTACCCTCTTTGTGCCCCCTTTTTCACCACTTTCCTATTTCCCCATTTTCTTTTCTTTAAAAGAAAATAGCGCGGGAGTAAGCACTTTTAAGCAGTAGTCAGCGGGTGTGCGCTTGTGTACGCTTAGCTAAGTGTCGTGCAAACCCGCTTACAACTGCTTAAAAGTGTCTTAGTCATTCTGTATGACAAGGCCTGTAGTCTGCTCATCAGCAAAATAAAATACCCCTGTCAGTCTCGAACCCAGGACCTTGGAAACACTAGACTGCATGAATTACCACTCAGCCACAGCAGATATACAAGAACTTGGTGCTGAAAAAAATATATCATGAAATACAAGGAGTGAATGTAAACGGAAAATAGGAAGGCCATTACACAAAGCTTGTTCTGTGTATCTTTACTGGCAATTCTTGTGGAATTGTATTACATTAGTGTGATGAAACAGCCATGCTAGTAGGTAATAATGTTACAGTAGCACCTTACAAACCCCACACAGTATCAGAGCAGGATAAGCACCGCCATATTTGAATAGGTAAGAGGCCAGACCTCCCAACTGTGACTGATTGACAGGGATGTTCCTGATTTGCAAACACATGTTACCTGTGCCCCACTGACTCTTTGTGAAATGTACTCACAGTAGGTGGAAAGGTGGGGAATCTTGCATTTCAGAAATGGTGTAGTAATACATATGCTCAAAATACCCCACAGTCACAACTGCAGAATATCTGAAATATATCATGGGTGTATTCCACTGATATGTACCTTTCCCTGAGGCTGGTCAAATATATACCTGAGAGTATCTGAGGCCTGGAAGTGTCAGAAACACACAGGCATATCAGCCTGTCTGCTGTTAAACACTCTGCGAATAGCTGTAGAATTACTTCCACAAGCATGCCCTTATGTAGGAGTACAACACAGAAATATCAAAGGATGTAGCCATCTAACATACTAATGACAGTATAGCAGTTCACAAGCACTGCATGTGCCTGATATTCATAATTGTTAGTACAATATACTTAGTTGTCCTCACCCCCCTCTCAGGGGGTGGACGGTTTCAAATGTCACAGCAAATGTCAAACATATGTACAGCTATTGCAGTTAAAGAAATGTGCAGCTATGGACCTTCCCTACACCCAGCCTGCACATCCCTAGCTGGTGTCCCCACTGACTTCCTGCTTCCCGCTTACAACTGTTTAAAAGTGCCTTATTCACTCTGTATGACAAGGCCCCAGTACTGCTCAGCAGCAAAATAAAATACCTTTGTAAGTGTCAAACCCCAGACCTTGGGCTCACCAGACTTCATGAAGTACCACCAAGCCACAGCAAACATGTAAGAACATAGTACTGAAAGAAATATATCATGCATTACAAGGAGTGAATGTAAATGGAAAATAGGAAAGCCATAGCAACACATCCCAGTAAAGACAAATATCAGGCATTCAAGGAGTGAATGTAAAGGGAAAATAGAAAAGCCATAGCAACACATTGCAAGAACCACTGTTGTATGCCTGTTAATCCACAAATCCCACAGGAAAGTACATACTCCCATGTAAACAGTGTTAGCATTAGCAGGTGTGAGTTAACATACACACTGAGAAGAGTGCACTGGAAGAAGCAACAGTCAGGTTTCAGTACAACATGCATTTCAGTTGCTACAACACAGCCTCAGATATAAGAGGTATACCAACCTTCTGACTGACACAACAGTGTCCACAGCAAACCAGCATTGTCCCCACCTTGCAAAACTGAAAGGCCTACGCCTACCTAACCTATCATTTTATAGCAGTGTCCTGAAATCACAGTGAGAACTGCAATTACCACACAGCAGGCTGCATGCAATTACTAAATGCTGGCCACCAATTGGTGCAGAGGCCATCACATGCACATGTGCAGATACCTACAAAAGCAGCCTGTACTGCCAGTCCACACATGCAATAATATCATTGCAGCAACTGGAGGGAGAGAGAGAGATATATATAGACAGAGACAGAGACGGAGACCAAAAAAAAAAAAAAAAAGCAAGCAAGCCAGCCAGCCAGCAAGCCAAAAGAAAAAAGCTGTCAGAGACAAAGGTAATGTAAACTACGTAATCTAATAATCTACATACTGTGAACCCTCCATATGTGTTAGCAGTCTGTATCTATATGTATATGCAGATGTGCATAGGGCAAAGGACATACTGCAACTGTTAGTGAAGGCTGGACATACATATGTAGTTGAATGTTGCTATCTGCACATATCAATATAGGTTGTAGTGTGTGGCATTGAAAACAGCATGCAATGCAGGTATATGTCATGTGGTGATGAACTTCTGTGGGACTGAGCCAGTGAGGCCTGCTACAGCTATACGGCCTGAGGACAGCATAATGCATTCTGCACAACACTGTGCAATGTCATTACAGAATGGTATGTCTCACAACTGTTTCAGAAGTGATATTCCAGGTGGGCAGTCTATGTGCCTACATCTGCATGTATATGTACAGCAATGGATGTTTGGAAGTGTGTGTGTGTGTGTGTGTGTGTGTGTGTGTGTGTGTGTGTGTATATATATATATATATATATATATATATATATATATATATATATGTATACATAATCTATATATATGTACATAGAGAGGTATGTATAGATAGAGTTATATAGATAGAATATGTATATACATATAGATATAATAGATACATATATGGATATATATGTAGATACATACATATATACAGATAGATATGAATGTCTATAGATATATATATATATATATATATATATATATATATATATATATATATATATGATTATATAGAGCGGTGTGTATATATATATATATATATATATATATATATATGCAGATATGTATATATATTTACATATATATATATATATATATATTTATATGTATATATTGATATATATATATATATATATATATTTATATGTGTGTATAAAAATATATATATATATATATATATATTTATAAAGAGAGAGTGAGAGAGGGGGACATGGGGGCAGATGTACTGCAACAGGTGCCTGGTGACCAAGGCATGGACTGAACACCAGTGTTGATACTGCAGTACCATACCCCATTCCAAAACATGTTACCCAGTAACTACCACATAGGTGGTTGCCTGCCTACCACTGGAGGTGTCAGAAGGGAACATGGGACACAGGTGTAAAATAGCCTCCCCTTTGATATCCACAGTGGCACACTAGTCTTGTAATCCCTGTACATGGTACGTGTCATCACAAAAGGTGTGTCAGCTAGGGAAATGTAAGTCAGTGTGCCCCTCTGCACCTCACAATGTCCTATGCAGTATGTACCTCCCATGAGAACTACAGCAAGTGGAAAGGCCACAGACATACCTAACAAAGACTGATAATGCCCTCAAACACATTCCCTATGCAGACTGACTCACAAAACCACAGCTAGAGTGCCTTGCATACTTCCTACACAGAGGTTACCACTGCTGGACATACAGAGTTATGTCACACCCATACCAGTCGGCCAACCACCATGGCAACACCTCACAATCCATCCAGCCCACATGACCTAGGGCCCTAATCCTTGCCACTGCACTAAACAGCACATGCTGGAGGTACAGGTTTCTATACACAAATATGCCATACCCTGGACTAAACCACCCAGTATTAACAAACAAGGCTCCTTATTAGTAGATGTCATACATACCCCTGATGAATGTTATGGAGATAGGTAATATGCCCTGTGAGTCAAATCTGTGTAACCGTTTCATAGGAGCAAGTAAAATCACATTACATGTGTCCCAAAGGGCAGGATAGCATATGGCTAGGCTGCCTTAGGCCCAGGGCCAATAGCATAGTACCTACCTATGACACAATGCACACACACACATGTACTCAGTGCCATACCAGCTATGTGGGGTTGAATGAGTGTGACACTGACTGTGTGCAAGGTCTGTAAAGGTGTGATAGCTTAGTGTGAGTTTGTGTCTGTCATGGTAGTTTGTGTCATAGGTGTGAGGCCAGAGAAAGATGTGTCAGTTATCGGGATGCAAACATAGTAGATTGGCATATGTTGTGCTGTAGTTCCCTGTGTACGACTGCGGTGTCCCATCGTAGGCAGAAGCAATACATGTATGCTCACTAAGTGGTACTGCTGTTGAATCCAGCTCACATATGAACTGTTGTACTACCTGAAGTTGTAGGCCTAAACACTACAGTATGGTGTATGCTCACATTCCCTGGTAACACTATCTGGTGTGTTTCCTGTAGTCTGCACAGATTACATACCTCATGCATAGGTATCTGTAAGTAGGGGCACACAGTACTATAAGGTACACAGTTAATGCTCATCTGTGTCATCATACATTTGTGTGTTGTATGTATGTGTAATCTGTGTGTAATGATGCCTGTACCATGGCCACAATCACATGTGTGTTATAGGATATGTGTGTGTACCTGGCAGCATGTATACTCTGTGACAGCAGTATGCTGGCTATATTAACAACTGTGCACATATGTCAGGTAGGGGTATGGCATCAAAGACTAGGGTGGATTACCGTTTAAACTGTAAATGTGCATTGCATTCATTGCATGGGATGACAATATACTTCATCCATTAGCTTGATACATACCCCCAGTGTGAGGTTGTGCAGTGTGTCCCAAACAGTGTGCCGAGTGCTGGTGTATACTAGTTTGTTGTATGGAGTGTGGCAGGCACTGTCAGACAGTTGTGTGCTGAGCACTGATATGTGGTATCGAACATGTGTATCCCCTGATAGACAGACAGATGCTATATATGGCAGTTAAGTGATATCAGTACATTAGAATATTAAGTGTGCCACATGACTTGCTCACATATTTTTCTTTTCCTTCCAGGGTGATGGTGCATCAGAGTAACCCACCTTATACAGCAGCAGAGGATCAGAAGATCCACCAGAGCCTGGTGCAGAATTTCTCTGTGCTGTTTTCCAGGACCAGCCAGAACCAGCATGAGAGGGCTGCACTGTGGCAAGATCTTGTCCATCAGGTAAATGACATAGGCATGAATAACCGGACATATGAGCAGGTACGCCATCACTGCACTGATTTAATTAGACATGTCCGGCAGCGTGCATCTGATATCCACAGACAACAGCTTGCCACAGGTGGTGGGGTACTTATCCACCCCCCCCTCACCAGTGTGGAGGAGCACCTCCTAAGTGTTGTGGCTCCAGGCCAACAACAACAACCTCCACAAACATGTGTCATCATGGAGGCCGGAGCCACCCAGCATGTTGAAATGGAGTGTGCAGGTAACATGCCATATCTGTAGTTGACTATTCTCTGTACTGGTAGTTTATGCATGTGTGAGATATGTACTGTGTGTGTGTAGCTGTTAACCTGCCTATTCTTCTGCAAGATTGATATTCTGAGCATAATCTGTACACCTGTGAAAGCCACCTGTTGTGCTACTGTACTACTGTACTTTATCATACTCACAGTATCAATAGCACAGTTGTGGCCACTGGCAATCACTGTCATATTTTTGCAGGTCCCTCTGGAGTGACAGCAAGGCAGCCAATCCATGCTGGTGATTGTGTAATAACAATACTATTGCTAATGACATGTGCATGTCATATGGAGGTGTAGTGTGTGCACATGTAACACCTACGCATAATGCATGCTGTGCATGTTTGTTGTGAGACTATGCATATCCCATTATTCTCAGTAGCTGCCTCACTCACATGCAATACACAGAGCATGACACACGTGTGGTAACACAGTACTGGACATTGTATAGGCATATCTGATACACATGTACACAACACACACATGTTTGGCATAGACACTACACCTTAGCCTGCTACACATGTCCAATTATGACACCTGCTTTATGGCCACCCTTCAGTATCCCACTTATCCTCTACGCAGCACACATAATATACCTGAGGGGTAGAGGCCTACCATGTCTTTGTGCAACAGTCTTGAACAAATAATACATTCATGTTAGGCAATGCTCACTATTGGCCACCTTACACACCCATGTAACACGTGGCTGTGTAATTGTGGATGTAGTCATGTTACTGCACTTCAGGTACAGCATGCTAGCTGCCTGTCTGGCACACATTATTATTGTTGACTGACCACAAGAAGCATGTTGATCATGGCATCATAGATAAGCTAAACAGCTTAAAAGTAAACCCTTATGTCACTAGATGGGTTGCAAACTGGCTAAAGGACAGAACCCATAAAGTTAAAATCGCTGGAGCAATGCCAGACTCAAAGCCAGTCACAAGTGGTGTCCCACAGGGATCTGTCCTGGGACCCCTCTTGTTCGGCATTTATTTCTCAGATGTTAAAGCAAACATGGGAGGGCTGTGGCTGACAAAGTTCACAGATGACTGCAAACTAGGCGCCATAGTCGATATACCAGCAGATGCACACATCCTACAAAAAGGCCTCACTGAAACAGACAACTGGTGCCGTAGTCACGGCCTTAAACTAAATGCCAAAAAATGTATAGTCATCCCTTTTGGAAAAAACAAAGTACCCACAAATTATCACATAGACAGCAACCCACTGAGTATGGAAAAAGTAATCAGAGACCTAGGGACCCAAGTAGACAGCGACCTCTCATTTGACACCCACGTTGCCAAAGTGGTTAGAAAAACATTCTACCTTGCACACCTCATCATGAAGGGTTTCACATCCAGATCCAAGGATGTCATTGTACCCCTATATTCCTCCCTCATCAGACCCATGATTGAGTACAATGCCCCATTTGGTATGTACCTCACCCGGCACTTGCAACAGCTGGAGAGACCACAAAAGTACCTCACCAAAAGGATAAAAGGTCTCCAACATATGTCTTATTCTGCCAGACTAAAGAAACTTCAGCTCTATTCAGTAGCATACCGCCTGCTCAGAGGTGATCTCTGCCTGACGTACAAGGCCATGTCCAATCAGGATCTGATGGACATGCTCCACCTCAAAAAATCCAAATCCATCAGGACCACGAGAGCTAAAGACTTAAACCTCGGCACAAGTATGGATAGGACATGCTGGAGGGATAGATTCATAACCCAGAGGCTTCCCATGCTTTGGAACAGGATCCCAGTTCATATTAGGCAGAGCCCCTCACTGACTCTCTTCAAGAGAAATCTTGATGAGTGGATGGGAGATCGTAAGTTTGCCCCAGGGGTCACATCTGTGTCACTGCTAGACAGGGGCACAGTAAACTAATTCTATTATATAAGAGGACCTTCACTGTGTCACTACTAGACAGAGGCACAGTATTCTAGATTTATTCTGTACATTTTTGTACCATTTCATGGGGTGGCCAAAGCCACATCACTATGGCTAGACTTACAAATGCCCCAGGGCAGATAGCCTAGTACTATACTATGAAACTATGAAACTATGGCTCACGTTACTACACCACATCCATTTCCACTGACCACAAAAGTACACATAGCAGGTATTGAGTAGCACCGTCATGTGTTGTGTGTGTGTGTGTGTGTGTGTGTGTGTGTGTGTGTGTGTGTGTGTGTGTGTGTGTGCAAATATATGCACCCACAGCTTGTAACACTTGCACAACATTGTTATGTGTTTGTGCACATTGTGTCCCAGGGTGGAGACAATCACTGAACAACTACACACAACCATCAAGTACACATATACTGTTATTAACAAGGGCTGTCTACACTTGCACTGCATGTTCCTGTGCAACACATAATCTGCATGCTGACACGTGTGCAGTGATGTTTTTCCTTGTGATACTGTCACCCACTCTCGAACAGTATTGTGTATGTGTTGGATTGCAGGTGTGTCTGTGTTTGTATCTGCTGTACTGAGGAGTGTGCCTGTGTGCTTGAGTGCATGTGTGCATGTGCGCCTGTGTGCATGTGTGCCTGTGTGCTTGAGTGCATGTGTGCCTGTGTGCATGTGCGCCTGTGTGCTAACATCGTGTACACATTTGTAAACTGTGTTTCCTATCTTCCTCTCACAAGTTCTGATGTTACTCTGGTGGAGTGCAGCAGGGAACCTGAAGCCACTGCTGGGGATAGTGATAATGATGATACATATGTAATGGCACAGGGGGGTGTGACAGGGTCTGTCGTTGGTCAGCCAATCGACACTGCACAGCAGTCAACCCCATCAATGTGTACAGTCATCCTGCCGATACATCCATTGTCACCAATGTCCTTAGCTGAGGGACAGCATACAGTGGGCATTGACCAGGGTAGTGTGGTATCATTGGCACATGCATCCCCTCACAGCAGCCATGGCCAGATTCCTGACATGGTACCACACAGGCAGATGTCCAGGGGTTCTCGTGAGAGCATCCATGGTCATACTGCCCCTGTCAGACATGCCCACAGAGGTCTTTCAACCTTAGCTGTGTTCCGGGCTGTAATGCAGGCACAGGCACGTATGGAACGGTACACCAGACATGGTCTGAGGGAGCTTAGAGCACATCGCACCGCTATGAATGACACTATGCGTGACATTGCGGCTGCCATCCGTAATATCAGCGAGGTCATTGATAGACGTTGGGGGGACACATTAGGTCTCTTCCACAACTACATGTCCTGGAGCCAGGACTGTGCAGGACGGTTGAGGCGTCGACGTGGACATATGCCAGCAACATCAGCAGCTGGCAGTCATCGCGGATGACAACAAACCCGCAGCCGCTCCCATAGTGCCAGTAGCAGCCCCAGCAATGCTGGGTCTGTGCTGTCATTACACCGTCCTAGAAGACCACATGCACGTGGCTCTGGACAGTCCCAGCAGGGACATGTGTCCAGTCAACAGCCCACTGCTTCTGATGACAGTGCCCAGTCTGGCTTAGTACCTGATACTGTCCGTAGCACCCCTGCCAGGCACAGGTACAGTGTCCATGGCCAGAGACAGTGATCTGTATGACCTGGCAGGTACAGTCTGTGGCTGTCCACAAACACCCGTATATGGCAGCCACGTGGTGGAACTGTGTGCAAGCATACACACACACATAATGCTAACACCTAGGGCTAACACATACACACACACATCGCATTAACATTGCCCCATGTTGTACTGTTGTCCCTCACTAACACACACACACATACATGTCGATTGGATGTGTCAATGGCAGACTCTGGCAAACCAAGTACACACCCTGTGCATATGATGAAACTGTGCCACCTCCTGCCATCTGTAACATTGATGCAGGAACAGGATAGCATGGTGCTGATGCACAGGGTGACTACATAGCACTGTAGTAATAATATCATGTTGTTAACAGTACAGTGTAATGATATTGTTGTGGGTATATTCGAGCATGCATGATGCATTAACTGTGATTGTCATTGTAGTTTTGTATACACCAGTGTTAATTTCCAAAGTGTACTGTCTGCACATGTGTCACATGGCTGTTGTGTGTACCTGTGCCTGCATGTGTTGGGGTGTGGACAGTACGTGTGATGTTTGCAGCACAGAATTGCAGGTGTACATTTGTGAGCATGGTTAGCATGGAACATGACATGGTTTGACAGTGTGTTGTGGGTGATACGGTTTCCATATGTCAATGGTCTGCATTCTGGTACTATACACAGCCTACATAGCCTGATAGTCCGTGGTCATTACATGGTGTCTCCTCAACTGATACACAGATGTAGGAACCTGGTGTCAGTGATATCCCTGCAGTACTACACTATACCTGTAGCCATTCTTACTGAGCCCCACACATCCCTGGGAACAATACTCTTTGGCATATAGCAGTCTCATGTACATGTCAACACACTACTGATATGTCCATCCATGACTGCAAATGCATACAGTGGCCTACAATGCATTCTACACATGACACACCTAACCACCACAAGGGTATCATACAGACAGATACCTCTTGTCCAAACCATGCTGTATTGCTGTAATGCAACTGTAGCATTGTCATCGGCATGTAGTTAACATAGTATTCCAACAGTACCATGTAGGTGGTAGCACCCATCATGTAGAATGAGTAATGGTGTGTACATGTGGACAAGTGCTATCTTGTCTATCCTGTGATATTCACATTTCCAAAGGTATTCTGCAGTCCTCGGTGTATCAGCTAAGCAAGACGGTGTCTGTATGCATATCGGCAACAGTTGCCATACACCTACACTGGATGTCCATCACTCACAGACTTTGCTGTGTTTTAACATATCTGACATATACTCCAGACATGAACCCTCACCCACATTAATCTATCAAAGCTTTCATGGGTGTGTGTCACATAGTTGGCCTAGGACACAGTTCACTGCAGTAGCCTGCATTGTCACCAACATACATGTATGGCCTAAGGTCTGGTAAGCTGCGGCACATGCTGGCAAAGGTAACAACTGTAATCATATGTGGCAAGCTTCACACATAGGAACTATTAAAGGTCACAGGTACATATCTGTATGTGGCACACACATACCTGATGTGTGCATTGAAATTACTGTTATAATAATATGTCATACAATAATAAAAGCAAAACACACAACACATTGACAAACTGTATGACAAACACACACATGTCATTTGTAGGATTCAAACCCCTACCTATGTTATGATACTTGAGAGAGACGCATTAGCACAGTGCGCTATTTGCATTACTGGAAGATTTTCCTTCTCCTGCTGTATTTATAGGGTGCTGACATCATCAGTCTTTCCAAAGAGGAATGTACATCTTTTAGTGTGTTATCCCAGTCTTCAAAAAGGCCATTCCTTTCACAGAGAATTGCATACATACACACCCCCCTGCCACCCCACACACACACACACACACATACACACATACACACACAGCGTTTGCAGGATTCAAACCCCTACCTAACTATGTTATGATACTTGAGAGAGACGCATTAGCACAGTGCGCTATTCGCATTACTGGATGATTTCCCTTCTCCTGCTGTATTTATAGGGTGCTGACATCATCAGTCTTTCCAAAGAGGAATGTACATCTTTTAGTGTGTTATCCCAGTCTTCAAAAAGGCCATTCCTTTCACAGAGATTTGCATACATACACACCCCACACACACACACAGCATTTGCAGGATTCAAACCCCTACCTAACTATGTTATGATACTTGAGAGAGACGCATTAGCACAGTGCGCTATTCGCATTACTGGATGATTTCCCTTCTCCTGCTGTATTTATAGGGTGCTGACATCGTCAGTCTTTCCAAAGAGGAATGTACATCTTTTAGTGTGTTATCCCAGTCTTCAAAAAGGCCATTCCTTTCACAGAGAATTGCATACATACACACCCCCCTGCCACCCCACACACACACACAGCATTTGCAGGATTCAAACCCCTACCTAACTATGTTATGATACTTGAGAGAGACGCATTAGTACAGCGCGCTATTCGCATTACTGGATGATTTCCCTTCTCCTGCTGTATTTATAGGGTGCTGACATCGTCAGTCTTTCCAAAGTGGAATGTACATCTTTTAGTGTGTTATCCCAGTCTTCAAAAAGGCCATTCCTTTCACAGAGACTTGCATACATACACACCCCCCACACACACAGCGTTTGCAGGATTCAAACCCCTACCTAACTATGTTATGATACTTGAGAGAGAGACGCATTAGCACAGCGCGCTATTCGCATTACTGCATGATTTCTCTTCTTCTGCTGTATTTATAGGGTGCTGACATCATCAGTCTTTCCAAAGAGGAATGTACATCTTTTACTATCCCTCAGTATGGGGGATAACAATATCTGTGCATTAACAGACGCCTAGTTCAGGGTCACATATGCACACTGGCACTGCCAGGTTATGTTCTATAACATACAACACAAGTAGGGGGTGTATCCATATACATCACAGATACACACACCTCTGGGTTGGTACCACTGCACTAAGCATGACAGGCCATACATATGCAACTACCATTGTGCAAAACTGCCTTTTGGTTTGGTGTGTAGTTCAGATCACCCCCCCATACCCAGGAACCGCACCCGGCTTTCCTGGGAACAGTGTAGGATATGACGGTCTTCACACACACCATTATAGTGGTTGACTTCAGGTACACAAATATTGACTGGGGATACTACTCAGGCCCTCAACAACATCACCCTACAGCCACTATAATTTGTGGATCCATGTGCTATGGCACAACCAGTCACCACACCCACATGGGGGAATACATATTGGACCTGATCATCACCAACATGGGGACTCTATGTTCCACACCAGAGGTAGAACCCTCATTGTTAAGATCAGACCATAAACAACTTTCCCTGGGCATCCATATCCTGTCCCCACCCCCAGCCAAGGGAAATCACTGTAAAGAATTTCTCAAAAGCAGACTTTGCACTTGTGAAGACTGGGGTGGAATACTTCAAAGGCCCTGTGCTGGAGGATAATACAGCCCAATCTGCAGAATCCTTTACAAACGCATTGTATGAGCACCTGCAGGTATGCATTGATCATGCTATCCCAAATAAAACCATGACTCCTCCAAAACAGGAGACCTGTCTGGTTGACCCCGGCCATATATAAGCTGTACAACAGAAGGAGGAAGCTACTACATAACAGTGCAAGATCCCAAAGAGGGAGAGACGCATTAGCACAGCGCGCTATTCGCATTACTGCATGATTTCTCTTCTTCTGCTGTATTTATAGGGTGCTGACATCATCAGTCTTTCCAAAGAGGGATGTACATCTTTTACTATCCCTCAGTATGGGGGATAACAATATCTGTGCATTAACAGACGCCTAGTTCAGGGTCACATATGTACACTGGCACTGCCAGGTTATGTTCTATAACACACAACACAAGTGGGGGTGTATCCATATACATCACAGATACACACACCTCTGGGTTGGTACCACTGCACTAAGCATGACAGGCCATACATATGCAACTACCATTGTGCAAAACTGCCTTTTGGTTTGGTGTGTAGTTCAGATCACCCCCCCATACCCAGGAACTGGAAAGGGATCTCTACTCTCCTCCACCCCAGCAAACCGGATACTCCTACCCCAGACCCAAATACTCCAGATCACAATTTAATTCCTTCTTTATTGACTCTATCTCTAAATTGACCTCCTCATTCTCTAACTCCTCTCTACTATCTAATACCTCCTCATCCACCCCCACTATCTCTACTTCCTTACCCTACTCCTCACCCACTATCTCCCCTACCCCCTCTTCTACACAAACTCTATCATCATTTCCTACTCCCCATAATTTCCTCCTGACTGCCCCTCTTCTCACTAAATCCCATACCAACATCAACTATTAAAACTCCTTCAGAAATTGAAACCATGTACCAATGCTCCAGATAATATCCCCTCTTACTTTCTCAGTATAGCTGCTGAAACTCTTGCCTATCCCATTAGCATTTTAATTAACCGCTTTTACTAGAATACACAGTTCCCAAATCTGAAACAAGCCTTTATTATACCTCTACATAAAGGTGGTAACAATAATAACATTAATAATTTCCCATAGCCATCCTGTCTCCCATCTCTAAACTCTTAGAAAATGTGTCCAACTTCAGCTCCTTCCCACCTCCTAGACAACCATCTTATAACTCCCACACAGCACGGTTTCAGACCCAATCATAGCACCATGACAGCCCTCCTCTCTTTCCTTGAGGTTGTAAATAAAGCCCGTGACTCTGGACAAATTGTTTCCACCTTACTTCTTGACCTTTCCAAAACCTTCGATACCATCTCACATAGCCTGCTCTTAAACAAACTTTCTAATCTTCACCTATCTTCCTCCTCTTTAAACTGGTTCTCTAGCTACCTATCTAATAGAAGTCAAGCTGTAAAGTGGAAAAGCTACCTCCTCTTTCCTTAGTACCCTACAGGAGTTCCCAAGCTCCATACTGGGTCCTCTTCTCTTCAATATCTTTATAAATGACTTCCACAAATCAATTTCTCTAGCATCATCCAATATGCAGATGATTCAACTATTATCTGTTCCTTTCTATCTCTACACTACAAAACTTACTCAAGATGCTTTCTCTTCCACAGAACAATGGATGCTTTGTAATCATCTAGCTCTCAATGCTACCAAGACCAAACTAATGTTATTTACCCTTCTAAAGTCATCCCTCCTGACATTGGTACTTTCTCAATTACTACACAACACAACTCACCTCTTGAAATTGTGTCAGAAACCAAACTACTTGGGGTCCAAATCGATAACCTACTTAAATTTAACTCCCACCTGCAAATTAACATAAAAAAAACACACCAAAAACTTGGCATGCTTTACAGACAGAATGCCTACCTCACATCTGCCACTAAAATCACTCTCTCTCTACCTCCTTCCTAATCCCATCCCTGCTATATGGTGCCCCACTACTAACTAATCTTCAGTCCTTGTTAAAAAAACAACTTACTTCCTGCTATAACAAAATTGCAAAATTCGCCATCAGCCAAAAGTCCTCCACCCACCACTGTCTCTCCCTCCATAACCTAAAATGGCTAGAACTTCCCAATCAACTAACTTACACTCAACTAACTCTAGCCCATAAGCTCATTCTCAATCCTTCCCTCTGTCCCTCTGCCTTTACAATGCACCGTCCTAACAGAGTTCTAAGGTCAAATAATCAAAATCTACTCGAAGTTCACACACCAACTCATCCCCTAGGCAAAAACCTTTTTTCCTTCAGCCTCGCTCGCCTGTGGAACTCCCTACCTCCACTCATCCGCACAACCTCTAACCACTCTGCCTTCAAAAAGTCTCTCCACCTTCATCTTGCCTCACGGTGGGAATGCTCTTGTTCCCACCCCACATAACTAGCTCTACTCTACACCTGTAGCTATGAAATTTGTTCTCTAATCAGTTTTAATGTTTTACATTTATTCCATTACTCGTAGGCTTCTTCCTATTGTATTAACTGTTATGATTGCTTTTCTAAATGTGATTAGTTCTACTTTTTAGTATACATAATTATTAATAACTCTCTGTACAAAAATTGTTACTGTTAAATGTTGAAAATACGTTCTGTTGGAGCTTTTCTCCCCAGGACTCCATTGAAAACGGGTTCTTTAAGGTCCAATGGACTATCCTGGTAAACCAACGACAATAAATAAATAAAATAAATAAAATCTCTGAACAGTATTGGCAAGACACTTCAATCCCTCACATAATCATCACTTGCACGTTTTGACAGTGAAATTGACCAGACACTACAGATAATCACAAGGCCTTCTTTAGTTATGTCAGGAATATGTGTGGAAACAACACAGATATGCTCTGAATTGTTGCATAACAGCACAAAATATGCCAAACCTACGGACATAGCCTACACCCTGGCAGACAGAGTCTGCACAAACACCCCCCCCTTACCCCCCAAGGGTACAGATGCCCATCCCAAATGAATGTAACCTCCCTGACATCACAGATGCACAGGTGAAAGGTGCCCTCTCCACAGCAAATAACACAGCATATGTATGGGACCGGACAGTGTCCCAGGCTGTGTCCTACATGAGCTCTGAGTAGAACTGAACACTCACATTAAGTCACTGTTCCAACTTAGCCTTACTACAGGATATGTACCCTGAGAATGGCGTACAGATACAATGCTCCCACTCCACAAAGGTGGTGCCACAATGGACCACAGGAACTATCACCCCATAAGCCTGTTTAGTGTGGTAGAAAAAGCTATGGAGCGTATTATCATGGAAGTCATAATCAAAAACATTGTGAGCCTCCAGACAGTGGATCATACACAATTCGGCTTTGTTAAGGACAGATCTTGCCTCTTACACATAGTTCATATCTTTGAAACGGTTACTGAAGCCATGGATGAGGGCAAGGCAGTTCACACAGTCTACCTGTACCTTGCAGAAGCCTGCAACACAATACCCCACTCAGGCATCATACATATGCTTACCAGCTTAAATATCAACCCCTATATCACTAGATGTGTTGCTATCAGCCTCAGGGATGGAACCCACATGGTCAGAATTGCAGGTGTCATGTCCAATTCCAGACCAGTTACAACTGGTGTCTCACTGGGCTCAGTTGTGGGACCTGTCCTGTTCGGTATGTACTTCTTTGAGGTTCAGACTAACACGGGGGGATTATGTCTAACAAATGTCACAGATGACTGCTAACCGGGGTCCATAAGCAACACTGCAGCTGACACATGCTTCCTCCATAAGGGTCTCACAGAGATGGATGCTTGTTGCCAGAGCCATGGCCTCATGCTAAATGCTAAGGCATGCATAGTCATCCCCTTTGGGGAAAACAAGGTGCACACAAATCACCACATAAGTGGTAATCCATTAAGTACAGAAGATGTATTTTACAGGTTTGGGGACCAACATAGATCATAACCTCTCCTTTGCTAATCACATTGACAGAGTCATTGCAAAGACCTTTATATAGCCCTCCTTATCACATGGGGGTTTGCATGTAGATCATGGGAGGTCATTGTGGCCCTCTACTAGTCACTCATCAGGCCCATGTTTGACTACAATGTCCCTTTTGGGGTGTACCTTACCCAACACCTGCAGCAACAACAGGGTCCACAACAGTACCTCCCCAAGAGGATCATGTGCTACACACAGATGTCCTATGCAGCTCAACTAACGGATCTCCAGCTCTACTCAGTTGCTTAACGCCTACTCAGAGGTAATCTATGCCTGACATACACAGCCATGTCAAACCCAGAAGTAATGGACATGCTCCATCTCATAACATCCAAGACCCTTATAGCTACACACTCCAGGGACTTAAACCTCAGCACAAAACTAAATAGGACATGCTGCAGGGACAGATTTATTACCAAGAGGCTCCCCTAACTCTGGAATTGAATCCCAATTAAAGTTAGACATAGCCCCTCGCCAACCTTCTTCCAGCAAAATCCAGCCGCATGGATGGGAAATTGCATATTCACCCTTGGGATCTCCACTGTGTCCCTGCTTGACAGAGGCACAGCAAACTAGCCTTAAAGGGTGCCTTCTGTGACCTACTTTACAGAGGCACAGTGGGCTACTCTACTGGGGAGGCGGACGCCAAATACACTCTGCCTAGGCTTATGAATTCCCTAGGGCAGACAGCCTAGCATCGACCTCTGCACCTATGTTTATGTTGGGGATGCACAATATTTGTTGCTGATACTGTTTGCAGGTCTTTATTGCCGTAGCTTTCCCAGTTTCTATGAACAACTTGTGTATCTGCGTAACATGTTTGATCATGACAGGGTTCCAGTATATTAATATATGTGTCTGTTGTCATTTAACTGTGTGTACAGGGCAGATTGCTGGATCGTGGGAGGTTCCTGGCATAACACATACAACTGCCAGATATGTGTGGCCGACTGCTATACTCAGACATGGCCTAATTGTGTGAGCATGCCCAGTTCAGGCTTTCCATGGTTTGTTGCCTGACATATGTCTCATTTATCCAAGTGTGTGAGCATGCCCAGTGTGACCTTTCCATATGTTGTGATCTGAAGTCCACTACATTTGTGGCTGTGTGAACATGACCAATATTGACATTTATACTGTGTGTGTTGGAAGTCATGTTATGTTCTTACTGCCAGACTCCTTTGTGTCATAACTCAACAGGGATTGTGCTGTGCCTGCAGGGTTTCCATGGGATAGTTTGCAAAGACTTGTCAACATTCTTTCATACTGGCTGAACACTGCAATACTGTCATGGTGTACTGGTTCAGTACTTTCACTGTGGTGCACAGTATCATGGGTTTGAGTCCCATCACTGCTTTAAATGTTCATACTGAGCAGACCTGACTGGTTAAGGGCCAGTTGGGCAACTGTGAGCATGTTGCATTTTGTTCAGCTATGGCCTACTTAAACCAGGCTTGTCCAACATTGCTGTGTATTCACCAACTTGGGTGGACATTGCCAAACATTACTTCACATTGACCACAGTTGTACTAGTTGGTGTGTCTGATTCTGTTCATAGGTTCATACTAGGCTATCTGCCCTAGGGCATTTATAATCCTAGCCAGAGTGTGTTTGGCTTTCAACACACATTTTAAGTGGAGTTTGCCATGACATTTTTCAAGGTTAGTATACTGTGCCTCTGTCTAACAGTGACATAGAAGCGATACCCAGGGTAAACCTACAATCTCCCATCCATTCATCCAGATTCCTCTTGAAGAGAGTCAATGAGGGACTCTGGCTAACCTGGAGTGGGAGTTTACTCAAGAGTGGAGGGAGCCTCTGGGTTATGAATCTGTCACTCCAGCATGTCCTATTTATTTCAGTCCTGAGGTTCAGGTCTCTTGAGCACGTAGCTTGATGGGATTCTGATTTTCCAAGGTGCAGCATGTCCATTGATTCCAGGTTGGACATGGCTTTATACATCAGGCACAGATCACCTCTGGGCAGGCGGTATGCCACTGAGTGGAGCTGCAGTTTATTTAACCGGGCAGCAAATGGCATGTGTTTGAGCCCTTTGATCCTCCTGGTGAGGTACTTTTGTGGTCTTTCCAGCTGCTGCAGGTGTCTGATAAGGTACATCCCACAAGGGGCATTGTACTCCATTATGGGCCTGATGAGGGATGAGTAAAGAGGCATGATGACCTCCCCTGATCTAGATGTGAATACCTTCATGATTCGGTGGGCTATATGAAATGTTTTTCTAAACACTTTGGCCACGTGGTTGTCAAATGAGAGATTGCTATCAACTTGGGTCCCCAGGTCCCTTATCATTTCTTCCATACTTAATGGGTTACCACCTATGTGGTAATTTGTGGGCACTTAGTTTTTCCCAAAGGGGATGACTATACACTTTTTTGCGTTTAGCTTGAGGACATGGCTCTGGCACCAGTTCTGTTTCTATGAGGCCCTTTTGTAGGATGCTTGTGTCAGCTGGAGGGTCGATTATGGCGCCCAGTTTGCAGTCATCTGCAAACTTGTTCGGCCACAGTCCTTCTGTGTTGGCCTGTACCTCCGAGAAATATATACCAAACAAGGGAGGTCCCAGGACTGAGCCTTGTGGGATGCCACTTGTAGCTGGTTTGGGGTCTGACATGGCTCCAGCATTTCTGACCATGTGGGTTCTGTCCTTGAGCCAGTTTGCAACCCATCTAGTGACATAGGGGTTTATATTGAAGCTGGTGAGCTTATCTATAATGATCAAGTGGGGTATTGTATGGAAGGCTTTTGCAAGGTCCAGGTAGGCTGTGTGGACCACCTTCCCCTCGTCAATGGCCTTGGTGACTGTTTCAAATGACTCAACAAGGTTTAAGAGGCAGGATCTGCCCTTAACAAAGCCAAACTGGGTAGGATCCAGTGTCTGTAGGTCCCCAATATCTTTATTTCTGAGGTCCATGATGATCCTTTCCATAGCTTTGCAGACCAAGCTAGTCAGACTTTAGTCAGACTTCTGGGCCAATAGTCTGCAGTATCCATTGAGGCACCACCTTTGTGGAGGGGGACCACTGTTGCTGTACACTGCTCTTTGGGTACAAATCCTGTGGTAAGGCTGAGATTGAACACTGGTTTTATGTTTGTGTTCAATTCTTCTTGGGGTTCATGTTGGACACAGCCCAGGACACTGTCTGGTCCCATTGATGCTGTGTGATTTGCTTTGGAGAGGCTGGCTCTTACCTGGGCATCTGAGATGTCAGGGGGCCAGCACTCTGCTGGGATAGATATTTGCCCTTTTGGTGGGGAGGGTGGGGAAAAGTTTGCACTGAACCTGTCAGCTCGGATGTTGGCAGTGTCTGTGGGTTTGGTGTATTGTTTGTCATTTTGGACTAATTCTGAGTATATCTGGGAATTCCCACCCAGGTTCCTACCATAACTAAAGAAAGCCTTGTGATTATCCTTAGTGTCCTGTACAATTTTATCTCAATGATGGCCTTAGACGATTTTATGTGTGGCCGTAGTTTTTCAATAATACTGATCAGAGATGCCTTCCCTTTTTGGGATTTTGCTGTATCATATAGTAGCTTCCTCCTTGTATTGTATGTTTTCTTATGGCTGGGGTCCACCAGACAGGATGCCTGCCTTTGGAGGATTGGATCTTGGTTTTATTTGGGATTGCATGATCCATGCATTCCTGAAGATGTTCATAGAATGCGTTTATAAAGGGTTCTGAGGTCTGGGCCGTATTTTCCACAGGCATAGGGGCTGTGAAGGATTCCACCTTGGTTTTGAGGAGTGTGACATTTGCTTTAGTGAAATTTTTCACTGTGGTTTTCTGGCCATGGGCTGGGGTCGGCATGTAAATATCCGGTGAGATTACTCTATGGTCTGATCTTACCAGTGAGGGATACACTTCTGGTTTTGGGCATAGAGTCCCCATGTTGGTGATGATCAGGTCCAGTATGTTTTCCCCTCTTGTGGGAGTGGTAGCAAGTTGTTCCATAGCATTTGAGTTTATAAATTCTAGGAACCTTTGGGCTAGGGTGTTGCAGCTAGGGTAATGCTCCCAGTCTATGTTTGGGTAGTTGAAGTCGCCCAATATAATGGTGTTTGGGGTGACCTTCATATTTTCATGTGTTCTCCAGTCAGCCAAGTGTGGTTCCAAGTGTGGCTATGAACTGGAAGGCGGTTTCACCCACTGTTTGCACATGGATAGTCTCTGATGCTTCATGCTGTGCCACCAACCTGGGGGTGTGGGTATCTTTGACAAATATTGATACTCACCCTCCTTTTGTAGTTTGTTCTATGTTTTGCGGCTGTAAAACATGGTATGAGGTGTAACCTGTTAGTGCTAGGGTGCTTTTGGGAGCCTTGAACCAGGTTTCTGTTACTGCACAGATATCAACATTCTCCATGCTGAGGGGAGTTTGGAGTGCATGCATCTTGCAGTTTAGACTTCTGGCAATTGAGTAGTGTTACTTCTAGTTTCTTATCCCTTGTGATACCTATGGAGGTGGGTTTGTCTTTTGAGCCTTACCTAAAAAAGGCACTATGGGGGTGACAAGAGCCTTTGGCAATATCCAAAAGGCCACAGGTGACAGGTGAAAGCCATCCCTAGCGAAGCATCATGTCTTGTCGAGCATGTCATCCCAGGCTGACAGGCATTGGATCCCCTTTCACTGACACCAATACTTAAGACAATTGTTGTAATTGATCATCTTGTCTTCATATTGTGGCATCATGTTTGGTGAGGGTAGGATGATACTCAAGGTCATCAAGTTTGCATATACTACATGGTGGTAAATGCTGTTTAGCACTGCCTTACATTGCTTAACATATGGCCATCATGCCTCAGGTGGTGCTGCAGGGCTGCCTATGTCGGATGCACATACTACACTCCCTCCACATGTTTGAAAGCAGGTTGTGTCAACTTAGGCATCCCTTTCACTATATGTGGGAGTCAGAGAGAGGTATCATTTCCAGGGTTCCTACTGAGCCAGTGTATGTGCTATGCATTGCCTCTTTGTCAAGACCAAGGCATACTGGGCACGTCTCCTTCTGCCTACTGGGGCAGGTTCAGGTTGTTCCTCCTCCGAGTCACGCTCTGCCTGTGATGGCCTTGGCAATGGTGGGGGGCTGTTTGGCCCAGGCCTATGCTGGTCCTGCTGCAGCTGTTTTCGCAGAATCATATTATGTAGCATAGCACATACCATGACAATTTGTGTACATGTAGTTGGTGAGTATTGCAAGGCTCCACCAGATGTGTCCAGGCACCAGAACCGTGACTTGAGCAACCCAAACACACGCTCAATTACATTTTGTGTTTGTGCATGTGGTTCATTATGGCGTTCCTGTTCAGGTGTGTGTGCGTTTCTGATGGGTGTCATCAGCCACGGCTCCAGTGCATAGCCAGCATCCCCCACTAAGTGACCATGTGGGATGACCCCATTGGCAAATGTCTGGTACAGCTGCGTCAGATGCCAGATATGGGAATCATGGTAGCTTCCAGGGCAGCCAGCACACACATTCATTATTATGCCCTGGGCATCACACATGACCTGGCAGTTGATGGAGGGGAAGCCCTTGCGGTTAATGTAGGCCCTACCCCGCTCACCTGCTGGTGCTTTGATGCGTATATGCGTGCAGTCTATTGCACCCACTACCTCAGGGTATTCTGCTATTTGCTGGAAGAGACGCATATTGCTGGCCAATACCTCATGGGAATTGGGGAAATATACATGATCACCGATATGTGCTGACATAGCATCTAGGAACTGGTGCAGTACCCTGGATGCTGATGCCTGTGATATCCCCATCATATCACCAGTTGGTCTCTGAAACGTACCTGTTGCTAGTATTCTTAGGCCAGCACATACCTTGGTTTCCACTGGGATGGGTTCCCCTCTGTTGGTTCTGTGTGTGAGGCGTGGCCTGCACAGCTCAACAATTTGCTGCAGGAGGTCTTTGTCCACTCTATAGCACTCCACTATCTCCAGCTCATGTAACCCCTGGTAGGTGACCCTGGGCCTGTACACTCTTCTCCGTCTCCTCACTGTGGGTTGTCCGGCAGCATTTGCAATGTCACCACCCTCAGCATGTTGCATATGTCGCCTTATAACAGCAATGGCAGCCCCTAGCATTTTTTGTCTGAGTGAAGCTTTTTCAGTTTTCACTTCTAGTAGCTTACTCCAGTGTTGCAGTGTCTCTTGAGAGAAACAAACTGCACTGCTGTTTGCAGAGTTTTAAGTGCTGGGCTGGGCTAGTGTTCTGCCTGTGTAATTGCCTGATTCTGATTGTTTTCACCTGCTAGCTCTACTAGTATTCCCTGGTAGCTTCCTACTATTTGTTGTGCTTCCTTTTTCCTTTCTGTTTCCTTAGGGGGGAGCGACGCGCATACAAGCGCAAACACGCTCACAGCAGCTCACACACGCGCACACATGCTTAGATGGACTAAAACTTGCTTATTCGGGTTAAAACGCGCGGACACCAGCGCAAACGCGCTTACAGGTCTTTAAACAGCCTTATACATGCTTACTCACGCTTTCACGCGTGCACTCTGTCTTACTCAGGTTTACTCAGGGTGTTCATGTGGTGATCTGGGTTTAGGCTTGTCCGACTGGTGAACGGAACTGCCCTGACCGTGTTCAAATGTCAGACAAAGCACATGGACAGGGATTGTATATTTTGTACATTTAATCTGTTTACAGACACAGGTGTTTGGGCACCTGTCTGCAGCTTATGATGTTGGCAATACATAATATGGGTGGGGGTGGTTACGATACATAATCCACGGTGAGTGGTGTTCCCATTCACATTTGACTATTTCCTGTATTCATTCTTACGGGGGTTATTATTTTGCACATGACGTAACTATGAATTAACTACGGGTATGCAGTAGTACAGTCAACATATGTGACGGTTTGTTACAGTATATTTGTACGGACCTCTGTAATACTGGGGACTACCCCACATCCTTCACAACAATTCCTGCTTATGTACATACTATTATTCAGTGAACATTCAAGCTTGTGGGAGCAGTAATTACATCTGTCCCTATTTGTCCTCCCATCCTTTTGGGCTTTGTCCAGGTTTTGTTGCTGTAATAGGTTGAGAGGTGGTGTCGGTATGTGATTGAGTTGAATATATACTGTCGATAATTTGGTGGGGTGTAGGGTTACCACTTGTTCCTCTTTGCGAGGGGAGGTCCCACTTTGGACATTTGTGTCCTCGGCGACACCTAAGACATGGCAAATGTCCTGTGATTTTAAGACAATAATATATTTCTTATTTTCTGTACTAGTTGCATGATACAGGTATTTTGTATCTGGTACACATAACTATTATTTGGGATAGCATAAGCTATTCAAATGCTATGGCATGAGCTTTTATCTTGACATACACGTGTATTTCTGTCCTTTGCACTGGCCGGGGGTATGTTTTATCCTGCAAATTCTCACATTTCTACAAGGGATGTCCCACCTTGGCCATCTGAACAGGTGGCAACCCTAGTGGGGTGACCTGCATGGTGGACAGTTGTTCCATCCTGCGTAGTATGGATTGCATGTCTGTGTAGAAACTGAACAGTACCGTGACTACACATACATGTTTTGTCCAGATGTGTACAGTAATGGACACCGTGGCGTGTACACAACTCTGAGGTTTCAACAGGTTACTTATCCCATGCGGGATGTACAAAAGGGGGTTGGGAGGGTGGCCTAATGGGTAAGGTGCTTGCCTTACAAACACAAGGTGCAGGGTTTGAGTCTCACAAGGGATAATTGGCTAGGCTTACAATGGCCCGCAAGGGCAGTTAGCTTTGTACGAATCTATGAATCTATGAACCTACAGGCGCGCGCATACCTGCTCAGCAAGAAACTTTGGTGTTATCCACAGTATACACCTTCCATTTCTTGGCTTTCCCTGGCCTACCTGTTGACACACCTCTTTCCATGATGTCTAACTGACAGCTGACACATGCCACTCTGCTCCTATGAGCTTCACTACTTTCATACATACCCCCCTTGTGATGTCACCTATCTCCTACTCTGTTACTCCCTATATTCTACTCCTACACTCCACTGACTGTACTCATTTGCTATGTAAAAGTGCGATTCACTATCCTAACACTCATTTCCATAGGATTGCCTACTAATGCTTGGTTGCATGTCTTAGACTGGGCTTCTCCCCTTAGCAACCCCTACTTGGTGGCCATGTTGTCTTCAGCCTGCTATTCCCTTACATTGTAATTTAACAGTTTTCATAGATTCCACGTTTGTGGCTTTTATTTTCTTATTTTATGATTTTTTTAGCACGCCCTGTTTGTTCAGCGCTGCGCTATGCTTAAACATCGGAAATTGCCGAAAAAAAAAGTATTTTTATTTTAATTTTGCATCTGGGAACATTTCCAATGGCCGTATATTTGGCCATTGGCATGCTTCCTCAACCATATGCAACCTTTATTTGGAGCTGACAAGGCTCCATTGTGCTATTTGCAGAACGGTACTCAGTTGTCAACTGAGTACATTTCTGCAGCTAACACGGCTCCTACTCGGACAGGTTTGTGCTTCCTGGATCGCAAATTTACCTCATTTGCATGCCTTTCGGCTGCAAGTGAGGTAATTTGCATATCCCAGCCCTGTCCGTGTAGGAAACGTTTTAGGAGCTCTCTTACACGCCCCTACAAGCTGTTCCTGGATCGCTCGTTGGACATGATGGCTGCATTGAGTCTTACTCTACTCATACACTCTGTGCAAGCCATCGTGAATCCGGCAGAAAGTGTTAACTGTTTTGTTTCTAGTCAAGCTTGTTAGAGTTCTGGATGTGTACAATATCTGGTGAACCAATACCAGTTAACTTGCACATTTTATATTATGAACTTTTAGCTTTTTCTGTATAAAAGAATATAAGTAATAAAACAGCTTTGATAATCACTGTATATAGACTCACCAAGTAAAGAATCATGTTAGACTCTAAATGGACAGCATCAAGAGAGCTACATGAGAGGAGGGGCACGTCTGAGAAGACAGAAAAGATCAAGAATGGAAAAATAGTGCTGCAGCTATTTATGTAACCATCAATGCTTGATCAGCTGTTTCTCCCTTGCAGAGAGACTAAAATATAGCTGCCATTATTAATATGTTTAGCTGCTGTGCATGTAAGAGTCAGCCTATGTACATATCATTTATGCAGTAAAATATTTAGTGTGTAAGTCAGCTAAGGACAGGAAATGCAATTTTAGTGCTTAGTATATCAGGTTGTAATGCATCCAGTATAAAATGCAATACTAGTATGCTGAGAAGTTTGAATGTTGCTCTGCTTGCAAATTAGTTAGCAGTAAAGTTATTTTAAATGTCATGTATTGAATGTAACATTCCTTTTGAGTAGTCTTGAATAAAGCAACAGTACTTCTGACATGTTTTAATCACATTGGCTGTGATATCAAATTTAATCACATGGCCACCTTTAAGAGACATTCATGAGCCAACACACACTGACATACACACAGGCATGCACACTGTTTCTTTTCTGTAAAAAGTGCAGTCTTGACATAATTTATCACAGCCAAGTAAAACCATTGCAGTATAAATCTCATCAAGATTAACAAGATGTTCTAATACATGAAAACAAAATATTTTAGTGGTGTTGAGAAAAAACTGCAGTTGTTTAAGACAGGCTTTTATTCGTAACCTGCTCTTTTTACTTTGATGTGTCGCTTTGTATTGCAGGAACTTAATTAATTCCACTATGCCTTTATTGTAAACAGCATGTCCATGATATTACTGATGAACTATGAATGTGAAGGTTGATAGAGTGATTCTGATCTTATGATTTTTGCAGTGAGTTTGAGAACTAAGATTGAAAGCTAGGTCACTAACTATATTTTACGTTATGTTACCTTGCATCGTGCATACATTATGTTGCATGTAGAAATTTTTAACTAATCTTAAAAAAATACTGTAGTTTTTAAATATGGAATTATCACTGCCAAAAATTAGGTGAAAATGCATACTAATTCAGTAAATTAAAGTTTAATGCAAAACAGATTTTTGTAGGATATGAAATTACTGTGTGCATATGTGTGTTTGTGTGTGCATACTACATTCTTCTATTCGCATTCATAAACCACAACAGAGATGTGAGGAGTTAACTGTGACATCCTGTACTGCATTTATTAAGCATCTAGGATCGATTGTACTTGGCTACATTTCATGGCGTTAGTATATTAATACCAAATAAAAAAAATGTACAACCCACATATACAGATTTTTTTTTCCAAGTACGACTCCTGTAGCTCTGCTGTAGAGTTGTCTTTGAATCACGAATTTGCCTTTTCCTTGTATTTTTCTGCTTGTTGTCTAATCATTAGTGTCATAGGTAGCTATTAAACATGCAGTCTAGGAAGCCATTAAGGAGCCTGGCTTGATCTTCTATTTGCCTGAAAGCACTATCTTGTTATTTGAGTTGTACAAGGTCACATGGTAGGCAAATGATGGCTGAGAGAATCAATCCCTGTACCAAAGGAAAGAACTTAACATCTCATAACCTTAGATATCTGCACTAACTGCCAGGCATTTGATATCAAGTCTGTAAAGGCTTACCAGTCTGTAGTAATAGATACTGAGTTATTGTCAGTGCCTTGTGATTCAGGACTGTCTTCACAGTGATATGAGGGAAGATCTACAACCTGTATTTTAGCAATGTTGTAATTGTAGATCTGTAAGGAATTTTTACAAATTATAGTGGTAGTTAGTTATCATTTCTGTTAAGGAGATGGTTTATTTAACATGGTCAGTGAAGACCAAGGAATTGTACCAATGGAATTCAAATGTATATGTGCTACAGATGCTATTTAACACACTGCCTCAACTACTGTGTTTATAAAGATTAAGATTGTATTACTTTTACCCAGAATGCACATAGTTATTTAATGTACATACGTAACTAATTTTATTAATGCTTTTACTGTATGTAGTAGGACTGTGTATTTTCAACTTGTTTTCTTCATTTCACTTGCATTGTCTTCACAATTAATTACATCTTTTGTATGTGTGCTGTTGAAATGATTTACGCATATTTGCAAAATATTGTTATAATGGCTGTACTATGCCTTTTTGCTTTGGAAATGGCTGAAGGTCTTGTATCAGCCCATTCATCCCATTAACAAAAATCATAAATAAAAGAAGATCACCTTGCATGTTATGCATATATAAAAAGCCTAGGTACATGATAGTACCTTATATAGTTACATGATTTAATTTATATGATTTGCCTTCATTCTCTGTTTTTTATTTCTCTTTTTACTGTTCAGCTGAAAGTAACAATAAGGATATATTTGACAGTAAAAACATGAAAAAGGATAGCAGTATGAGACTCCTAATTAGATGGATCAGTAATTGTGAGAAAACTGTTCATTTGTTAGTAAAACTAGCTGAAGAATGACCACCATACATATCAGAACAGAATAGTTTTACTTTTATTCTGTAGTTGGTTTGAAAGTATCTATTAAGATATACATAAGAAGGCATCTGTATTTTATGTTGTATTTAGATGAAACGTTTGAATCGCTGGATGTTTCATCAGGCACAGCTGAAGAGAAATTCATTGAAAGAACAATTCACATACTTAAAGACAGGGGACTGTTCTGTAGAAATTTTACAAGTGAGAGAAAAGAACAAAGAGGTAATATAAAGATTAACTTAACATTTATTTGCAAATAATTGTCCATGCTATTGTTACTTCATTTTTTAGCTGTCACATTTATAACAGTGTTAGACTTACTGCTGTCTTTAAGGTGCAAGAATGTATACTCTACAGTTTAGTGTTCCTTTTTTCATATAGTCTTTAATTGTACATGCAATAAGAGAAAACATTGTTTATCAGTACTGGTGTACATTTTTGTTGCAAACTACTTAACGGTTTATCAATAATGGGTCAGCTAGTTTATTTAGCAGTCCTGTATGTTTACTTTTGTTTGTTTATCTGTTAACCAGGGTAGAGCGGTGGTCCTCATGTACCTTTTTCATTCTTTTTGCTTTTTACCAGATTGACCTAGCCACTGGGAGAGGGATTATTGCAGATATTTCTATTAGCTGTCACAAATTACCTAAGTATGCAATTATAGTAGTTGAAAAACTGGATTTTTTTTTTGTTTCGTTAAAATGCTATTGATTTTAATACTTATCAGCTGCATACGTAGGCAAAGATTTACCTATTGACCATCAGCCAAGCTGTGCATTTGCTGGCCTTACAGAAACCCAGGAAATCTGGTGACAACTCTAGCAGAATGCTTTTCTGCTACAGTCTTTCCTCAACCTCATGCTTCTTGGCTGTTAAGTTCATCATTCAGCTTTCTTTCTTTTAAATGCATTGTTTGAATGGCCTGTTCTGTAAATTAAGATTTCAAGAAAAGAACAGAACTTGTCTGCTTTGTTATACTGTGGTCATCCCCTGTGGGATGGTGTAGGTTACTCTATGGCCAATTTACAGGCACTGGTATGTGTTACTTTATCCTTACCCATCTTTAGACAATCATCCCTCTTTTGATATATATGTATGTTTACAGGTTGTTTGACTTTGTATGTGAGAAAGTAAAAGGAAAGTACATAGAAACTAAAATGAAGAAACTTTTTTTCCTGCTTGAGACTCAGATTTGAAGGACTGATGGGGAAATTCGTGAAGAAATTGTAATGTGTGCACATTGTTTTATCCTTTTGGAATTCAGCAGATGCCCTTAGAGGGTGCTGCTTGGTGCTCTAGCATGAAGATGTTCAGCACTGTATGGGGTTGGCTCTGTGGCTGTGCTGAATACTAGTGAGGCAGTCCAAGGGAGAGCAGTATGCTGATTAGACCTATGCGCTCCCTCCTGGAACTGCCACTAGGACGGCATCTACACACAAAGTGATTCAAGAAATCACTCTGCCATGTAGATCAGTACGGCTGACCCCACTATGTTGCTGGAGTGAACACAGCCAAAAGGCTGTGTTCACCTATCTATCATGACTGTGGTATGGAGACTGGGTGGTAGGGGAAAACACTAGACATCCGGGATTACACCTGAGGACAGGATTGGGGACTGGGGAAATAACTAGCCCCCAGTACAACTACAAGTGTGCTAGATCAACACTTAAACTTCGCATGAGCAGCAGCTTACTACTGTGACATGCAGATTGTTGCTGTGATAGTAACTGTGATTCAGAGACATGCAATTTATATGATAATGATCTCTTTTCTCACCGTAGCTAACATATCTCTAAATCACAAAATACCATGTCATGGAAACAGGGCCTGCCCTAAAATGAATTCACAGGTAAGTTTTCCAGACTGGAAGTATTTTCCTCTTTATGCCTTGAACAATCATTGTCATTCCTTTTTGTAAACGGCCTCCTCTTTCTTATTAATCTAGCACTTCTTTGAATGTTATCATTATCATCAACATTTAGTATAGATTTTGTCTGCGTCTATTCATGTAAAGTTTATTTTTTTCTTTTGTTTGAAGTGTAATGTTTCCCAGATCTTTTTCTAAAAGCAGAAAAATATTTTTAGAGTAAGTAAGACACACGGGAATGTACATGGTACAGATCTTCCTTACTTCCAAGCATTTTGTTACACAAAAAGCTTTCAAGATACAACTACTGGACATTCAGTAATATCTGTACAGTGTGTGAATGCCTTATTGCATTTGTAATATAGACTCGTATCACAATTATTTGGCTGCACTGCCTTGTAAGCTTATGGCTAGATTGTACAAATGCTTGTAGCTTGTAAGCATGGTTATTGAGTTGTGAGCAAATAAAACAAAACTTATTCTCACTCTGAGGATGCTGCACTTCTGAGTAGAGTAGTCAGTGAAGGCAATAAAAAAACTCTTTTTCACACTTTTTCTAGGTGACTGCGGGATTGGACTACCGGGTCTGTATCATCAGATCGAAACATTGGGTAGTCGAATACCTAAAGCTCTATCTGTAAATCTTGAAAGCTAAAAACTGCGAACGGCCACTTACGCAAATTTTTCTTCAGGAAAAGAATTTGCTTGGCAGTTATGTGGACTTTGCCCTTTTGTCCAATGTAGAGTGATTTCGGAGTTGGTATATTTAGTTAGGGCAGGAGCGGCCTTAGGTCAACTGATGGCCTAGGCAAAAGGGCTCCACGGTGCCCCTCCACACCACCCGGTGCCCCCCATCCTGGTCTACTTACACCAAATAAATACTGGAAAAGCTCCTCTGCTAGAGTGTCGCCCTAGGCGGCCACCTAGTTGGCCTATGCCTAAGGCCAGCTATGAGTTAGGGGTGTGAGGGGGGGCACAGTCCCCCACTTGATTTGGATTTAAAAGTTTTTTTTTTTTTTAATATGGCTAGAGGGAATTCTTTCCCTGTGTGTATGTGGCAGTTTGTGGTTTTTAGTTTTCAAGATTTACAGATCGAGCTTTAGGTATTTGAGTACTTAAAGTTTCGATCTTGTAATATTGACCCGTACTACCAATTACTCACCACTGTTTTAGCAATCTCACTTCTGTACAAAGTGAGCAACAGTACAAGAGCAGCTGCTACCATAATTTATTAAGTATGAGCAGCTGCATTTTGAACAATTGACAATATGCCATTTTTTTATACATTAAGCATTAAATTAAGAAGTTTACATACAGTATTTGCATATTATATTATATTATATATTATTATAGTGTTTTTATAATATATTATTTTGGGTGACTTTATCTACCATTCAGTAAACTGCAACACATATAACTCCAATGTGTAATATACCAAAACATTTCCTAGACATAATAAACAAAATTATCTTGAGCAAACTGGTAAATAAACGTATTTGAGGCACAGCATTTTTGACCCGATTTTTAGAACTATGTCCACCGTTTGTACTGCTCCTCTGGTATCTCCTTCCTCAGTGAAGTATGACCATAAACTTGTGATGTTCTCTTTTAAACTCCCCAAAGCTTCTAGAACAAACCACACTTAATTTAAGGACTACAAACATGCCATCCTCTACCTTCTATATGGAAAAATATCAAAATTCACTTATAACATCCCCAGGCCTTAAAGCAGAAAGACTCGCTGGTGAATTCAGCACCCATGTAGAAAAATGCACAGAGCAAGCATTTCCTTCCAGAACCGGCTATCATGGGAAATTCAAAAACAAACCACCATGGTGATCCACCAACATAAATAAAATATACAGCAGTAGAAAGAAGCTCCTTAAATTATTTAGTAAATCTAAAACACATACTGTCATGGATAGTATCAAAAGCATTAAAAAACTGAAGCAAACTATCAGATCCACTAAATGAGCCTAACAACTTAGGCTGGCTTATGAAGCCAAATATAATTATGAAACCTTCTTTAGCTATGTTAGAAAACTAAAAAGCAATGCCCTATATTGCACAGAACGTATTCATAATGGGGCCTCTATTTCTGGCCCAACTGACATTGCTAATAATGCTTGTGAAGAGATATAATGCCAGATTCACTCCTGAAACTTCTGTTCAGAATGCTGAAATACCTGAATCCTTTATTCCCACAATTGTCTCTAAAGAACATTTACTGAAAGTGCTAACCAAAACCAAAAAGACTTCCTGCATGGGACCTGATAATATATCTGGTTTGCTTAATTAATAGTGTTAAAAATGCCTTGTGGACACACTCCTCAAACTGTCTAGCTTATGTTTAGTTACTTGTTTTGACCCTAATGTATGGTGCATTGCAGTAGTAATTCTCCTCTATAAGCGTGGCTTTAAAGCTGTCTTTGGTATCTGCAAAGCCATGGAAGGTATTATAACTAACCTCATAAACTGACATCGGGAATTTTGTTACACTTGACCCTCAACAGCTTTGTCTTGTGAAGAGTAGATTGTGTATGTATAATTTGGTAAATTTCTTCAAAAGGGGTTTGGAAGCTGTAAAAGCTGATGTGGCATCTCTTGACCAGGCTAAGACCTTTGACACCATTCCTATACCGGCATCATGCAAAAACTAAATGCTTTAAAAATTGACCCATATGTGGTAAGATTGTTAGCAAATTGGCTGAAAGACAGAACACACACAGTGCGAATTGCAGGTGCTTCATCAGAAAGTATGAAAGTGACCAGTGATGTCCCCAGGGCTCTGTGTCGGGACCTCTTGATTTTGGTGTTTGCTTCTCAGATCTCCAAGTAGGGAGCCAATATCTTTGGATAGCAAAGTTTGCCGAGTATTGAAAACTGGAGTTTTTTTTTTATTTACCCTGTGGCACCCAAACCCTCCAGAATGATCTCACCCTAATAAATTCTTGGTGCACTAAAAATCGTCTCCGACTAAATGCTAAAAAGTATAGTATCATCTCTTTTGGTAGAAATCTCCTCTCATCGTGGTATCTAGACAACACACCTCCAGAAAATGAAAATGTAGTTAGGGACCTAGCTACTTTGGGTGATAAAGCTCTCTCTCATGTGGATATCATGCAACAATGGATGTTCATTGTTAGATTACTGCTGCCGTATCTTTAGCTGTATTGACTCTATCTTGCACATAATATAACAGCTAGCTAGCTTCCAAAGCTTAGGAGTACCTTTCACAAATCCAGACCACTGATAGCTCAAACCTCTGATAGCTCAAGCCGGATAGGGAGAAAATCAACAGTCTGGGCACCAAGCTCTTTAGGGCTTTTCCTGCCGCAGATGAGTGCTCCACTTGTGGGATTCAGAGGATCAGCTGTTAGCTAGTGTTTTGCCATTTCTGAGTAGATAAGTTCCTTTGGAGGGGACTTCCACATATTTTTTATGACTAAAACAGTACCATTTTTAAAAATAACTGTTTTTTTTTCTATTTTTTAATGTCTTTTTTTTTTCCCTATATTTTTTTAATGTCTTTTGGACTGTCATGTGACATTTCTGTCCACTGAAGCTGTGTGGTTCTCTCTATAAGTTTTGATGTAATTATTTTATTCAAGTTTACTCTAATTTTTATGCTTAATTTTTAAAGTTATCTTAGGGGCTGAAGCAGTTGTGTTATGCTTGTAAATGTGTTACTTTGTGCAGACATTACTGTTCTGATACTTGCCTTTCACTGACTATTGCTGATGTGGATTGTCATGCTTCAGGCTTCTTTTTTGGTTTAACCACTCACAAAAAGAAGAAATTATCCATACAATTGGCTCTTCGGCAGACTACTGCCATGCCTTCTTCATAGATGGGTGACTCTACAGTGGCCATTTCAAGTTCCTCAGACTGCTCATCATCTTCTTTGGGTTCCTCTGGTGTAGTCCTTTCAACCACTATGAACTGATAGACATTTTCTCTGCAGCTGTTGTAGTGTCCTCTAACAGGCATGGGAGACGCATTCTTGTAGGTCTCAGAGGAAGGAGTGGGAAATGCTTCTCTGAAGAGCCAGATTAAAATGCTTGTTCCCTGGGGTGATGACCCTGACATGATTTGGTTTACTTAAGTGGATATTCCTGTCAAAAAGAAGCAGACAGTTAAACATTTATCTTCTCCTGTGTCTGTTACTTTAGCTAGGGAAGTTTTATTGGGCTTAGCTAAGGCTCTTAACCCTTCTCATTCTGTATCTACTAGTAAGACAAAAAGAAATTCCTCACATTTAATCTCTCTTCAGTCTGTTCTTCAATGCATGGGTCCTCAGTTCTGACCTTGGCCACTCTAAACTTTAAAATCCATAACTCAGGCTGCTCCCTTACCCATAATCCATTCCTAGCGCTAACACTACCTCAGATCTCATTTGCCACCCATCAAGTACATACATGATTCCTTGCTCAGGCTTGCCTCATTTATGTCTTTTAAAGCTATTTTTTATATCTTAATTGCTTAGTTTTTGGATAGCGCATTCAGTTCTTTAACTATAGTACTATTTATTTATTTATTTTTATTTTACATTTGTTGACCGGGCTAGTCTAGCTGGATATATGTCCATTTTCAGTAGAGGCCCGGGGAGAAAAGCTCCACTACAGCATTATGTAAATTGAAAACAAATAAGTACGTAAGAATACATATTTAAAAAAAATGAATTAGACACATAGACCAATAAAAGTGAATATACATTAGATAAGAGAATACAAAAATGACATGATTATAACAGGATTAATATGTGAAAAGCTTAGGCAATATTAGAGAGTAAAGACATACTTAATATAAAAAGAGATGCGTATTTTGTGCATGTGAAGGTGGTGGATTGAGGAGGAAAATATTAGTCAGGATTAGTACATGGTTAAAGCCATTGTAAAGATAGGTAGATTCTTAGTTGCTTTTTGAAAAGTGGTGTGGATTCCAGGGATGATAGTTTGTTAGGAAGCTTGTTCCAAGAATTACCAATGGTATTATTAAATAGACAGTCTCCAGATTTGTTGTTAGATTTAAGGGTGGCAACTAGTAACTTTCAACTTAACTTACTACTTACAAAAAATAAAAAATAAAAGTATATATATTTGTGCCTTTGTAGTCCTGAAGTATTTCTTTGTTGTTGTTGTAATTCCAGGTTTTAATAAAAACACAAACGATAGGACCACAAACCAAGAAAAAGTATTGAAGGCGAAGACTTCAGAGCCAACAAATACACTTTATTGATCGCTTTCATCCTATAAAAAACAGACTTTTTCAGAATAATACAAGCACTTCCCCTCAACCTTTAAATACTCATGCCAATAAGCTAATAAACCAATTAAGCAGTCAGTAATTTGAAAATTTAAATGACCTCAAGTAAAAGCACTAAAACATATATAAACACATAAAGATGTATAAAAATACAAGAAGTTAAACACAAAAATATTGTGATAATAATGCACAAAAATACAAATAAGCAAAAACTAGTGTACAAATGTGCTATAATAATAAAAATCTAGACTTCCTTCATTTATAATACTATTATAAAATGCTCAGCACCTTCAAGCTAAACTCAGTCAACTCCTCTAAATTCAACCGCCCTTAATTTAAGGACGCTTGACAAGGAAGCTGCCTCGTTCAGTCCTGGGCGGCATTCGCCCTTAGTTGCCATTTAAGCTCCAGGAATTCCAGATGATCATCAACAGGTCCACCCCCCCTGTCCTAGGTTTACCTGTTTAATGATGATAAACTTTAAACCTATGACCAGGGTTCTCTAACAGGTACTTACACAAAGCATTCCTAAGGTCTTTTTTGCCAATATCATAACTGTGCTGGTAAATCATTTCCTAAGGCTTAGCTTGGTCTTCCCTATATAGAAGGCCAAACAAACCACCCCTTTGCTTCCACAGTAAAATTTATGGCACAATTTCACTAACCCCAGTCCGTCAACCAGCAAACTAGATGCCTCAAGAATAAACGGGCATTGGGCACAATGGCCACATTTAAGCATCTTCCCCACACTTTCTTCTTTAACAACAGTCTCCAATAGTGACTTAACAAAAACATCCTTTCTATATGCTATCACGGGTTTTGGTCCCGCAATATCCAAATATTCTTGATCCACCCCAAAGATTTTCCAATGAGTTTCTGCAATGGCCTTTAGCTCATAAAAATTAGTATTATAAGTAACTACTAGGGCCTTGTTGAATACCTGCGGGGGAGTTTGTGCTATTCTTTGATTGTTCAACATCATATTGCCATTTCTAAGCAATGGAACAAAATACCCCACTCTCCTTTTTTCCTTCACCTCATTAAAAATATTCATAAGGAAGTCACCAGGGTATCCCCTCACTCTGAACATATTAAACAACTTAACCTCATTCTCAAACTCGAGGTCATGGGTCACCATCATTGCTAATCTCACACATTGCCCTTTAACAAGCGCTTTCTTTTGGTGCTCAGGGTACATACTGCTAAAATGGGTTTGAGTACGTGAGTTTACGGTAAATGGTTGACTCAAAACACTTATCCCTCTTGTTGATACAGATAGTGAGATCCAAAAAGTTGGCTGAACTATCCTGAATGTCCTTTGTAAATTTTAAAAACTCAGTGGTAAAATGCAAGTACTCATAAAATTCTTCCAGCTTCTCCTCACTGCCCTTCCAAAAGAAAATCATGTCATTTAAAAAGGGTCCATATACGACCCAGGACTCACGGAAATGAGAGTTGCCTATATGGTTCAGTTCCCAATAAGAGAGTACGGCATTGACAAATGCTGGGGCACATATCGCCTCCATGGCTACTCCTTTCTTTTGTCTAAATATTTGGTTCTCAAAGGTCAGACAGTTGTTCTCCAGTACCATAGTCATAAACACCCTAAGGGTATCTGCTTTGTTCTTATCCATACCCCCATAAAAAGACAAGTACTCATAAAACCATTCAACCCCAATATCATCTGGAATGACAGAATATAAGTCTTGTATATCAACAGTAACCATTATCAAGTTCACATCAAATAAATCATTGAATATTCTAGTTAAAAAATCCCAAGAGTCCTTTAGAATGAATGGGTTACTAGCAAAATACCATTGGTTTGTTTGTGTCTTTCGGCTTTTCCCGGTTAGGGGTCGCCACAGCGGAACTCCGGTCCGCTAATGATTGGCAGTAGATTTTTACGTACTGGCTTGCCAGGCCTAACACACAACCTTCAATGAAAGAACGCCCATTCACGCATGGCGCTACACAGAAGATGCTCTGAGAATCGAACGGGCAACGTCTAACTGTGAGGCGACAACGCTACTGCAGCACCACCAACGCAGTAAAAAGTACAATTGTTAATATATTTAACCAAAAAAAAGGTCTTAGAGACCTTAGCATCAACAATTGGATGCATTGGTGGATAAGTGAGGCTTTTGTGGATTTTAAGGATACCAAAGATAGTGGGGAGTTTTGGTTTCCAAGCTATAATATAGTTAAACTCCTCCTTGGTAATCTGGTTAAGCAACATTTCCTCCAGCATGAGGTCGATACTCCTATATGCTGTGTTTAACTGGTTGACCGAAACCTCTTCATATATATATGTATATAGTAAATTTAGCATCCTGTTCACATAGTCATTAACATCCATGATTACTAGTCCCCCACCCTTATCCATTTTCATCACTCTTATTTGCTTATTCTTAGAAATGCTGCATAATAAGGCTTTCTCATCTTTGTTGAGATATGAATTACTGGGAAAACTGGCAGGTGAATTTAAGTAAGCCCTAATATCGTCCTCACAAAGCTTCTCAAAGAGTGAAACAATAGGGTGTGACGGGGGGGGGGTTAAATACTTTTTTATTTAATTCTCAGTATTATTATATTAGTGCCTTGTGGCTTTTAGATGCATTGCCTTTGCTGAACATGCCTTCTGAGTTTAAAAAGTGTGTGGTCTTTGGCAACAAGATTCCCAATTCAGCTACCCAAATCCGAAATGTGTACATTGTTTGGTGGCTGCCCATCTGGATAAAGACTATAACATTTGTACTGCTTTTGGCCAGCAGGCCATTATTGAATGATGCAGCAAGCTTCTACGAAAGATATTTCTCTTTGCTTCTTTGGGAAAACCATCCAAGGTTATGTCTGCTGTGCTTGGAGCCTCCTGACAGACAAAAAGGAAGAAGAGTGGTGACAAGCCCAGGGGAAAAGGGCAAGGAGTTTAGGAAGTGCTCCCCCCAGCCATTCCTTCTTATCAGTATTTTCCTTGTTTCAATCTCCAAAACTTCCTAAAGCTTCATCTCTTACCCCTCCATTGGATCATACATTCAGTGGATTGCAGACTACTCCCTTGCTGGAGTTTAGATTTTCACTAGAGCTGGTCTCCCCTAGACTTGCAGAAGACTGTGCACAGATCTTCTAGTCCTCCCTCTACCGGATTAGTCCAGTCTAATAAAAGCCTGACAGAAGCTGATGTGGATACGATGATGAGGAAGTTTCTCAGGACGCAAATTCAGTTGGTGGTTGTCCTGGCTCTGACCTCAGTAGGACCCATGAGCTTCGGTCCTTCCCCCACATGTGTTGGCTCTTACCCAGATCCGCCTTCTGGTTTCAGGGGCTCTGGATCCAGTTTTTTTTCAAGGGTTGTCCTAGCTAGATGTGAAGTCTTGGTTGTCTTCAACTTTGGCAACATCTCTGATATGACCTGTTCCAAGCATCTCATATCTGGAAAGGTCTCATAGTCAAGGCATCAGTGCTGGTTCTGGGAGTTGAAGATCGACTCTGAAATTGTCTGAGCCTTCCCTTACTTTTTTTTTTTTTTTTTTTTACACAAGAAACATTTTATTACATTATCACCTATGACATAGGCAATCATACATTTATATAAATGAAAGCAAACCATATTGACATAATCCCAGTTTCAAGCATTTTACATCACAAACCATGCTGACATAATTTTAGTTGCAAACATTATACATCACTTGTAATCTACCCAGTCATTGTCAGTTAGACATTACATAGCTTAATCAAAACCCTGCCTTCTTTTAAACCTCATTCCTCCTCTGCATGTATTGTTCCCACAATTCCCCTTTTTCCTATGCAATTTGCTCCTACCCTTTTCTAGAGATATCTCTGTTACTATATTCATTACTACTAATTTGATTTAGACTTTGATTTCCATTTTCTAGTAATTGCTTTTTGGCAGCCATCATAATTAGACTCAGCAAGGCTTTAGTATGTCTAGAGAATCCCAATTCTGTATCATAGCTCTGAAAAATCATTTGCCTACTTACACCAACTCGCTCACCCAGTATCTCTGCAGGGAATCCGTAGTCTGCCAACTCATTACACTCCCAGGAAATATGTTCCCAGTCTTCCCCATCAGACCTCCCACATTTGCTGTCTACCTGAGGAAATATTCTCTGAGTCTACTTTGGGTATAAAAATATCTATGTAAACATTTCCAAGCAAAAATCCAAAATATTCTAGGTTTTGTTGCATATTTGTGAGAACAAACATGCATCCCCTGTTGTTTCTTTGTGAAGTGCTTATACAGTCTCACTTCCCAATCGTTTCTAACCTCCTCTGATTGATACTTATAGTTATCATGCAATATTTTATATGCTGTACAAATTATTCCTTTTTTAACAGTTTTCTGTTCTAGATTCTACTAAAAACTCTACCAGTGCTGCTGTTTCATTTAGTACTTCCATATTATTTTCTCTTTGCCTATATTCTGATAGCAATCCTTGATAGGGAAGGCAGTCTCTAACCTGCAGTCCAGATACATTTTTGGCATCTTCCCATTCTGTTACCTTTCCCTCTCCAGTTATTTGCTCTAAACACCTTAGTTCCTTTGCCCTGTTTCATCATCATCCCTTTCCACTTTGAATGATAGGTTTCTGTTTGTGCTATTTATAGGAGCCTTAACTCTGTAGCTCTGAAGTACCCCTTCAAATCGGGTGATCCCAATCCACCTTGTTCTGTTAGCAGAATCAGCTTGTTCCTTTTGACTCTTGCTTGCTGTCTTCCCCTCCTAGATAAAATCGTTCAGCTCTTTATTAATTGCTGTCCACATTTTCTCTGGTTGATAAAACTATGCCTGACCTGTGTATACGACTAAAGGGACTATATACATTTTAACTGTTTGTATCTTATTATCCATATCTATATAACAGAGCTTCCAATTTCTCAGTTTTTGTATTATTGTTTTAGTCTCTTCCTGCATATCCTTAACTGCCACACCAGAATCATTGTAATCAATATTCTTAAATACTTTATTTTATCATGTCCCCATAAATATGGATATTGCTGAGCCAATTCATTGGTGGGTACATAATTTGCCACTGTTGCCTTTGTTTTAGCGTCATTAATTTTGTATCCTGAAAAGATTTAAACTGTCTCAAAATGTTCCACAACACTATAATATCCTCTTCTAGTTTATCAGGTATAAAGTAATATCATCTGCAAACGGAACCAGCTTTTCTTGACTATGATACCAGTTATATCCTTGAATTTCTAAGTCCCTTGTTTTCTTTGCTAGTGGTTCTCAGTATAATGCAAATAACAAAGGGGAAGGAGGATACCCCTTCTTGGTTCCTCTGCTCAAGCATAAATTATCAGAGAAGAACCCATCCACTTTAATTTTCATGTCCGATCCCTCATATATCCTCCTAATCAACTTTATATTTTTTTCAGGAAATGCAAATGCTTCCATTGCCCTGCTCATGAAGTCACATCTTCCTCTGTCAAATGTTTTCTCTGCATCAAGACCCACCAACAACAGTGGTATTTTCTTATATTCTGCTTCCATCTGGATCATCAGTGTACTGTTAATGTTGTCAAGTGTTTGCCTCCCCTCCACAAAACCACAATGATCCATATAAATCAATTTTGGAATCACATTTACGATTCTTTTAGCCACTGTAGACATAAACACTTTGTAATCATAGTTTAGTATTGCAATGAGCCTATATGAAGCTGGATCTGATGGATAGTTACCATTTTTAGGTATTACAGCTACCACCATTGTCTTCTAGGATGTTGGTACTTCTCTTCTTCCTAAAATTCTATTAAACAAAAGCTTCCATATCTTTATCATTTTTCCCTCCTAGCTTCCAGACACCCATAGGAATACCATCTATTCCTGGGACTTTCCTGTAGATTGGTTATACATCACCATCTCCTCCTTAAGGTTAATCACTTGTTAACAGAGGGGGTGGAGCTAGGAACTAAAATTTCTATTTAAGGAGTAAACTAAAACATTTCAGAGCTTTACCAGAAAGGCTCATCCAGACTCTGCTACACTTTGCTGTGAAGGAAAGGTTAGTTTGCTGTTATTTTTTGTATTTCTGTATTGCCTTTTTATATTTTGAATACTGTAGTTTGTTTTCTTTACCTTGTGTTTTGCTTGCATTCTGTTTAACAGCATATTAAAACTTCAAAAGAGACCACAGCTCTCTGTTCTGAGTCAGGCAGAAATAAGAACTGATTAATTAAGGACTCATTCATAAGACAGAAAAGGTCACTTAAGGTTAATCACTTGTTAACAGAGGGTGGAGCTAGGAACTAAAATTTCTATTTAAGGAGTAAACTAAAACATTTCAGAGCTTTACCAGAAAGGCTCATCCAGACTCTGCTACACTTTGCTGTGAAGGAAAGGTTAGTTTGCTGTTATTTTTTGTATTTCTGTATTGCCGTTCTATATTTTGAATACTGTAGTTTGTTTTCTTTACCTTGTGTTTTGCTTGCATTCTGTTTAACAGCATATTAAAACTTCAAAAGAGACCACAGCTCTCTGTTCTGAGTCAGGCAGAAATAAGAACTGATTAATTAAGGACTCATTCATAAGACAGAAGTGGTCACTTAAGGTTAATCACTTGTTAACAGAGGGGTGGAGCTAGGAACTAAAATTTCTATTTAAGGAGTAAACTAAAACATTTCAGAGCTTTACCAGAAAGGCTCATCCAGACTCTGCTACACTTTGCTGTGAAGGAAAGGTTAGTTTGCTGTTATTTTTTGTATTTCTGTATTGCCTGTCTATATTTTGAATACTGTAGTTTGTTTTCTTTACCTTGTGTTTTGCTTGCATTCTGTTTAACAGCATATTAAAACTTCAAAAGAGACCACAGCTCTCTCTGTTCTGAGTCAGGCAGAAATAAGAACTGATTAATTAAGGACTCATTCATAAGACAGACAAGGTCACTTAAGGTTAATCACTTGTTAACAGATGGGGTGGAGCTAGGAACTAAAATTTCTATTTAAGGAGTAAACTAAAACATTTCAGAGCTTTACCAGAAAGGCTCATCCAGACTCTGCTACACTTTGCTGTGAAGGAAAGGTTAGTTTGCTGTTATTTTTTGTATTTCTGTATTGCCTTTCTATATTTTGAATACTGTAGTTTGTTTTCTTTACCTTGTGTTTTGCTTGCATTCAGTTTAACAGCATATTAAAACTTCAAAAGAGACCACAGCTCTCTCTGTTCTGAGTCAGGCAGAAATAAGAACTGATTAATTAAGGACTCATTCATAAGACAGAAAAGGTCACTTAAGGTTAATCACTTGATAACTGAGGGTGTGGAGCTAGGAACTAAAATTTCTATTTAAGGAGTAAACTAAAACATTTCAGAGCTTTACCAGAAAGGCTCATCCAGACTCTGCTACACTTTGCTGTGAAGGAAAGGTTAGTTTGCTGTTATATTTTGTATTTCTGTATTGCCTTTCTATATTTTGAATACTGTAGTTTGTTTTCTTTACCTTGTGTTTTGCTTGCATTCTGTTTAACAGCATATTAAAACTTCAAAAGAGACCACAGCTCTCTCTGTTCTGAGTCAGGCAGAAATAAGAACTGATTAATTAAGGACTCATTCATAAGACAGAAAAGGTCACTTAAGGTTAATCACTTGTTAACAGAGAGGGTGGAGCTAGGAACTAAAATTTCTATTTAAGGAGTAAACTAAAACATTTCAGAGCTTTACCAGAAAGGCTCATCCAGACTCTGCTACACTTTGCTGTGAAGGAAAGGTTAGTTTGCTGTTATCTTTTGTATTTCTGTATTGCCTTTCTATATTTTGAATACTGTAGTTTGTTTTCTTTACCTTGTGTTTTGCTTGCATTCTGTTTAACAGCATATTAAAACTTCAAAAGAGACCACAGCTCTCTCTGTTCTGAGTCAGGCAGAAATAAGAACTGATTAATTAAGGACTCATTCATAAGACAGAAAAGGTCACTTAAGGTTAATCACTTGTTAACAGAGGGGTGGAGCTAGGAACTAAAATTTCTATTTAAGGAGTAAACTAAAACATTTCAGAGCTTTACCAGAAAGGCTCATCCAGACTCTGCTACACTTTGCTGTGAAGGAAAGGTTAGTTTGCTGTTATTTTTGTATTTCTGTATTGCCTTTCTATATTTTGAATACTGTAGTTTGTTTTCTTTACCTTGTGTTTTGCTTGCATTCTGTTTAACAGCATATTAAAACTTCAAAAGAGACCACAGCTCTCTCTGTTCTGAGTCAGGCAGAAATAAGAACTGATTAATTAAGGACTCATTCATAAGACAGAAAAAGGTCACTTAAGGTTAATCACTTGTTAACAGAGGGGTGGAGCTAGGAACTAAAATTTCTATTTAAGGAGTAAACTAAAACATTTCAGAGCTTTACCAGAAAGGCTCATCCAGACTCTGCTACACTTTGCTGTGAAGGAAAGGTTAGTTTGCTGTTATTTTTGTATTTCTGTATTGCCTTTCTATATTTTGAATACTGTAGTTTGTTTTCTTTACCTTGTGTTTTGCTTGCATTCTGTTTAACAGCATATTAAAACTTCAAAAGAGACCACAGCTCTCTCTGTTCTGAGTCAGGCAGAATTTTTCCCTCCCTCCCACCCATTTAAGTTGTCTTGTTAAATACCACTGTCTTTCTAGTTGCCCGCCTCTTATGTTAATCTGACCATATATCTCATTTCTCTCTACTTTCACTGGCTTATGTGAGTAATCACAAAACCATCACTTTTGAAATCCCACCCCTTCAATTATTTAAATTTATTGGCCATCCTACAGTATTTCATAGTACCAAAATACAAAAGTAACCACCCCTTTCAGTCCATCTTGCTGTTTTAAAAATAGTAACTCTCCACTAAACCTTAACTTTTAAACAGGTAAAACTCAAGTTACCTACTTTCATATCTAACTTTTCTAGTGCACACTGCAGAGTGCATTCTTTTCAATCTTACCTTTAAGCATCCCTGTTACTAGCACTTTCTCTAATACCTAAAAAGATCATCTCTACTTGACTCCAAGTAGACTTTTCTCTATCTGTTAAACCTAGCACTTGCTCCTACAGTACTTATTACCTTGATACGGCACTCTTATAGATAGCACCCCAAAAGGCAAACCCCCATTTCTCGGTCACCACGTCCCCGGAATCTCTTTTAAACTTTTTTGTCTAGTCCTTCTAGCATGTCGAGGGATCAGTTGCTAGTGTCCTCTCCTGCTCAGCTGGTGAACCTGGGAATATTGAGGCAATGTTACAATTGCCTCATGTACACAGACAACCCTCTCCTCCTCCCACAAAACACAAATACATGCGAGAGATGCAACTATACGGCCAAACTGGAGGCTGAGCTCTCTCAACATAGGACTGGCAAGACCAGTCAGGAGGAGAAGGTTACCACACACACTATAGGCCCAGTCTCACATAGTACCATCACAACCTCAAATCATACACATAAACACACAAAGACATACTCGGCGGCTCTGATCAAAAATCTACCAAAACAGCAGAGGCCACCAAAGCAGACACCCAAACAACCACCACCTCAGAACACAACACCTGCAACACATAGACCTCACAGTCAGAGTGTCAAACAGTCACAGCCCTTAAGGCCAAACACAATGCCAGACACACTAGTCATTGGTGACTCCATAGTCAGACACACTGGCGTCCGCTCACCAGACTGAGTAAGGAGAAGGTCACAGTAAGCTGCCTGTCGGGCGCTAGAATCCGCCACATAACGCAAGCACTCAGGTCTCTCAACAGCAGGTACAAATATGACTCAGTCATTGTCCACGCTGGTGTAAACGACCTGAGACGCACCTCCTTGGACTACATGAAAAGAGACATTGAGGAGCTCTCTGATTATGTAGCCTAGGCAGGTATGACCCTGACCTTGAGCAGTATCCTACCTTCACCAAGAATGATGCCACAATACAGAGATAAGATGATCAGCTTTAACAATTGGCTTAAACTCTGGTGTCATTCAAAGGGGATCCAATGTCTGTCTGCCTGGGATGACATGCTGGACAAGCCACGCTGCCAAGGGACAGCTTGCACCTGTCACCCTGGGATTCCGGATATTGGCAAAGGCTCTTGCCACCCCCATAGTGCCTTTTTTTAGGCAAGGCTCAAATTCTAAACCTACCACCCTAGAACACAAAAAGGAAAAAAACTAAGGGTAATGCTGCTCAATGCCAGAAGTCTAAATCTCAAAATGCACGCACTCGAGGCCCTTCTCAGTATGGAGAACATCGATGTCTGTGCAGTGACAGAAACCTGGTTCAAGGCTCCTGAGAGCACCCCAGCACTATCAGGTTTTACCTCTTATCATGCGTTCCGCCCCAAAATCCGGACAATACCAAGAAAGGAGGGGGTATCCATATTCATCAAAGACACCCACACCTCAAGACTGGTGGCAACGCACGATGCATCGGAGACCATCCAGGTGCAATTAACCATAGGCAAGACTGCTCTGCAAATTGTAGCATGTTACAGGCCACCCTCACAAACTCAGGAACCTCACATGGCCTTCCTGAAAACACTAGAGGGATAAATGTATCACCAAACACCATCATACTAGGTGACTTCAATTACCCTAATATAGACTGGGAACACTACTCAAGCCCAAACACCTAGCCCAAAAGTTCCTGGAATTCATAAACTCAAATGCCATGGAACAACTAGTCACCATCCCCACAAGAGGAGAAAACATACTTGATCTCATCATCACGAACATGGGAGCACAATGTTCAACACCGGAAGTATACCCCTCACTGGTGAGATCAGATCACAACTAATCTTGCTGGAGGTCCTCATCCCACCCCACCTGAAATAAAAAGACCACAGTAAAGAACTTCTAAAGCCGACTTCACACTTCTAAAGACTAGTGTGGTCTCCTTTAAGGCCCCGAGCCGACGGAAAACAGTACTCAAGCCGCTGAATCACTTACAAATGCCTTCTACCAGCACCTGCAGGACTGCATGGATAAGGCAATCCCAAGCAAAACAAAGACTCTTTGTACCAAAGGCAAGTGTCCACTCTGGTGGACCCCAGCCATAAACAAACTCTACAACAAAAGGAGGAAGCTACTACAAGATAGAGCAAAATCCTTAAAAGGTAAGACACCCTTGATCACTATAAGTAAAAACTAAGAGCTCTCATAAAATCATCCAAAGCAAATTTTGAGAGAAAAATAGCTAAAGACTCAAAGACAATCATAAGGCCTTCTTTAGCTATGTTAGAAACCTGGGAGGAAACTCCCAGATATGCTCAGAACTAGTTCAAAATGATGTGAAGATTACTGATCCTACAGACATTGCCAACATACTGGCTGACAGGTTCAGTGCAAACTTCTCCCCTCCCCCAAAAGGAGAGATATCTATACCAAGCGATTGCAGCCCCCAAACATCTCCAACGCCCAAGTGAGAACTGCTCTCTCCAAAGCAAAAAACACAGCATCCATGGGACCTGATGGTGTCCCCGGCTGTGTGCTCCACGAACTCAACGAGGAATTAAACCCACAGCTAGGACAGCTGTTTAATCATAGTCTTACCTCTGGATACGCACCCAGGAGTGGCGCACTGCAACTGTGGTCCCACTTCACAAAGGCGGTGCCTCCACCGACCCTGGAAATTACCGCCCATTAGCTTGACAAGCCTTATCTGCAAAGCCATGGAGAAGATCATAATGGACCTCATAAATAAAGACATAGGGAATTTGCAGACTTTGGATCCATCCCAGTTTGGCTTTGTCAAAGGCAGATCATGCCTTCTAAACTTGGTTGACTTTTTGAAACAGTCACCAAAGCCATTGATGAGGAAAGGCAGTCCATACAGCCTACCTCGATCTGGCGAAGGCCTTTGATACAATACCCCACTCGGGTATCATTGAAAAACTCATCAGCTTAAATGTTAACCCATACATCACAAGATGGGTTGCAAACTGGCTGAGTGACAGAACCCACAGGGTCAGAGTTGCTGGTGCCATGTCAGACTCAAAGCCTGTCACAAGTGGTGTACCACAGGGCTCAGTCCTGGGCCCACTCTTGTTTGGCATCTACTTATCCGGAGTACTAGCAAACACAGGAGGGTTATGGCTGACAAAGTTTGCAGATGACTGCAAACTGGGCCATGGTAGAAAACACATCTGACACAGATATCCTTCAGAAGGGTCTCACAGAAACGGATAACTGGTGCCAGAGCCATGGCCTAAAGTTAAATGCCACAAAATGCATAGTCATACCCTTCGGGAAAAACAAGGTTACCCCTAGCTACCAAATAGGTGGCAATCCACTGAGTACAGAAGAAGTTATCAGGGACCTGGGGACCCAGGTTGATAGTAGTCTGTCATTCGACACCCATGTAGCTAAAGTAGTTAGGAAGACCTTCTACATTGCCCACCTTATCATGAAGGGATTCTCATCTAGATCAAGGGAGGTCATAGTCTCCCTATACTCATCACTCATCAGACCAATGATTGAGTACAATGCCCCATTCGGAATGTATCTGACCCGACACTTGCAGCAGCTGGAGAGGCCACAAAAGTTCCTCACCAAAAGGATAAAGGGTCTCAAACATCTGTCCTATGCTGCCCGACTGAAAGAACTCCAGCTCTATTCATTCGCCACACTTGCTCAGAGGTGACCTTTGCCTAACATACAAGGCCATGTCAACTGCCACCCAGATCATTGATGAATATGCTTTCACCTCAAAAATCTAGATATTGCAGAGCCACATTGGCGGGTACATAATTTGCCACTGTTGCCTTTGTTTTAGCGTCATTAATTTTGTATCCTGAAAAGATTTAAACTGTCTCAAAATGTTCCACAATACTATAATATCCTCTTCTAGTTTATCAGGTATAAAGTAATATCATCTGCATACGGAACCAGCTTTTCTTGACTATGATACCAGTTATATCCTTGAATTTCTAAGTCCCTTGTTTTCTTTGCTAGTGGTTCTCAGTATAATGCAAATAACAAAGGGGAACGAGGATACCCCTTCTTGGTTCCTCTGCTCAAGCATAAATTATCAGAGAAGAACCCATCCACTTTAATTTTCATGTCCGATCCCTCATATATCTTCCTCTGTCAAACAGTGGTACTTCCATCTGGATCATCAGTGTACTGTTAATGTTGCCAAGTGTTTGCCTCCCCTCCACAAAACCACAATGATCCATATAAATCAATTTTGGAATCACATTTACGATTCTTTTAGCCACTGTAGACATAAACACTTTGTAATCATAGTTTAGTATTGCAGATGAGCCTATATGAACCTGGATCTGATGGATAGTTACCATTTTTAGGTATACAGCTACCACCATTGTCTTCTAGGATGTTGGTACTTCTTTCTTCCTAAAATTCTATTTAAAAAAAAGCATCCATATATATCTTTTTTTTTTTTCCTCTTCCCAGAACACCATAGGATACCCATCTCTTCCTGGACTTTCTCCTTGGTAGATTGGTTATACATCACCATCTCCTCCTATCCTAACTGTTAGTGATTGAGCCTCATTTGCTCTAACCTTGGCATATTTAGTTCTTCCATAAACATTTCCATTTGTACCTTTTCATGATTTTCATATTTGTTTGCTTTATACAGATTTTTTTTTTTATTTCTGTAATATTTTTGATACTTAGGTTCATATGTTTATATGTAGGTACTAGGCTATCAGCCCAAGGGCCTAAGTAAGCCTAGCCAACAAGGTTCCCTGGCTTATGTCACCCAAGAAAGTTAATTTCCTGTGTTCCTGTCGAGCAGAGCCACAGAAGTGATCCCCCGGAGTGCATTTTCTATTTCCCATCCACTCAACAAGATTTTTCTTGAAGAGTGCTAATGAGAAACTTTGCTTGACATAGACGGGTAGCTTGTTCCAGAGTATAGGAAGTCTCTGGGACAGGAATCTATCCCTCCAGCTTGTCCTGTTTATTGTGGTGACAAGGTTTAGGTCCCTAGAGTGTGTAGCTCAGAGGGATTGGGATTTCTTTAGGTGTAGCATGTCCAACAGCTCTGGGTTTAACATAGCTTTATATGTTAGGCAGAGACCTCCTTGGAGTAGGTGAAATGCTACAGAATAAAGCTGGAGTTTTTTGAGACGGTCAGTGTAGGGCTTCTATTTGAGGACAGCAATCCTCTTTGTGAGGTACTTCTGTGGCCTTTCCAGCTGCTGCAGATGTCTTGTGAGGTACATTCCAAAAGGGGTGTTGTACTCTATAATGGGTCTAATGAGTGCCGAGTAGAGGAGAACAAAGACCTCTTTTTTCCTGGATGAGAACCCTTTTATGATGAGGTGTGCCACATAGAAGGATTTCCTGACTACTATGGCAATGTGATTATCAAAGGAGAGGCTACTGTCCACCTGGGTCCCAAGGTCTCTTATCACACATTTGGCGTTAAGTAGACTGCCGTTTATGTGGTAGTTCATGGGTACAGAGTTTTTACCAAAGGGGATGACAGTGCACTTTTTGGCATTGAGCTTGAGGCCATGCCTCAGACACCAGGCATCTGTCCCCATGAGGCCCTTCTGTAGGATGTCCACATCATTTGGGGACTCAACTATGGCTCCTAGTTTTCAGTTATCTGCGAACTTCATTAGCCAGAGGCCTTCTATGTTAGCCTGTACTTCAGAGAAGTAGATGCCAAACAGGAGAGGTCCCAGGACTGAACTCTGTGGTACTCCACTTGTCACTTGTTTGAGGTCAGATTTGGAGTTTGCAACTTTTATAGTGTGGGTCCTGTCAGTGAGCCAGTTGGCAACCCATCTTGTGATGTAGGGATTTATACCTAGTTTAGTAAGTTTAGCTATAATTCCAGAATGGGGGATGGTGTTGAAAGCCTTGCCGAGGTCAAGATAGGCTGTGTGAACCATCTTACCCTCGTCTACGGCTTTGGTGGCTGCCTCAAAGAAGTCAATCAGGTTCAGAAGGCATGATTTGCCTTTCACAAACCCGACCTGGGTGAGGTCCAGAGTTTGGAGGTTACCAGTGTCTTTGTTTATGAGTTCCATGATGATACGTTCCATGGCCTTGCAGATCAGGCTAATAGGGCTATAGTTCCCAGGATCAGTGGTGGCTCCCCCTTTGTGGAGTGGGATAACTGTTGCTGTGGCCATTCAGTGGGCACAAAGCCTGACGTGAGATTATGATTGACCATGGTGCTTAGATATGGAGCCAGTGCGTTCTGAAGTTCATGTAAAATGCAGCCTGGGATGTTGTCCGGTCCCATGGATGCTGTGTTTTTGGTTTTAGAGAGTGCAGGTTTTACCTGCATAGATGTGATTACAGGGACTCTGCATTCTTCCTTAGGGGGTGAGAGGGGGGTAAAGCTAGCACTGAGCCTATCTGACAGGATGTTGGCAATATCAGTTGGTTCTGTAATTTTCGTGCTGTTGTGCTGTAACTCAGAGCAGATCTGGGTGTTGTTATTGAGATTCTTGACATAGCTATAGAATGCTTTGTGGTTGCCCTTAGAATCAGTGGCGATTTTGTTTTTGTAGCTAGCTTTGGCGGATCTTATAAGGTATCTCATCTTCTTACTGAGGCTGACCAGGGAGCTCCTCCACTCATGGGATTTTACTCTCTTTTGCAACAGTTTCTTTTTTTTGTTGTAAAGTTTGTTTACGGCAGGGGACCACCAGATTGGCTTCCTTTTTTTGGAAGATAGCGTCTTTGTTCTGTTTGGGATAGCATGATGCTTGCACTCGTGTAAGTGCTTAAAGAGTGCATTTGTGTAGGGTTCAGCAGTCGTAACTGTATTGTCCATCTGCATGGGTGTCATGAAGTTCGCCACTTCTGTATTAAGAAGCATGACGTTGGCTTTGGAGAATTTTTTTACCATGGTTTCCTTAATGGTGGGTGAGGACAGGATGCTGATATCTAGGGTGATTAGCTTATGGTTGGATCTGACCAACGAGGAGTTGACTTCAGGTGTGGAACACCGGTCACTCATGTTGGTTATGACTAGGTCTAGGATATTGTTGCCCTTGGTGGGGGTGTTGATAAGTTGATCCAGGGCTTTTCTACACTATACTTCTACAGGATCCCTTTTTATCTTCTTGTTATAAGCTCCCTAGGCTTGGCGACACCCCTTTCTACTTTCTGTTATTTGAGTCGTTGTGCTAAACGTTTTTGTGCTCTAGAGTTATTACCAAAAAACAGTTGCTTAACAGCAGTCTTTCTAAACTCACTCATATTATTGAGAGTAATCCCTTATTTTCTGTTTAGCTTTCTGCAGTTGCTCCTTTTCTTGTTCTGTGAGATTCCCCCTATTTTGCAATATGGTAAGATTGTCAGTCTCTGTAAATAATTCTTGTTACTTCTTAACCATATCCCCCGTTCTTTTATTTCCACCTTATTTTTAAACTCCACTTTAATTTTATCCCTCTCCCTAGCTATATTTTCAGAAGAAATTTCTATCTTCTCTAATAGCTCCTGAATAATTTCCAATGCCCATCCATTAAATTCTTCTGTTTTCAACATATAGGTAGCAAAACACCAGTGTCCCATTTTTATTACCCTGTGTTTTTATTTTATCTATTATTGGCACATGATCTGAAATAGTTATTGGGTGTGTATCAAGACCTTCATTTAAACGCAAATGTTCCTGTGAAGTATAAGTTCTGTCTAGCCTAGTCCATTTTTTGTATCTCTGGAAATAATATGTAAATTCACTTCAAACTCCTAGAAATGAATTCACATAATTTATGCCTAATATTTTCATAAAGTTCTTCAAAAATCTGCCCACCTTTGTTATATTGTCCCTTTTGGGTCGCCTAGACACATTTCACTTGTAAATCAAATTCCCAGTCCCCACTTATAAGTAAACTTCCTTGCTGAAAGCTGATTATTTCTTGCAGAATTTTCATTATAGCAGTTTTAGGTGGAATATAAATACTTGCCAGTGTAATCCTTCTCCCTTGCCTGTAGTCCTTTAGCACTACAAATCTACCATTATTATCTTTTGTATCCTCTTCTGTCACTATTGGAGCTTCTCTTGCAATTAATATAAGTACAGACACCACAAAATCCAACAAACTCATACAATATACAAAACCACAAAGGCCAGCCGAACCAAATAGAAAAAGGAGAATTTATTTATACTCTAGTGCCTCGACTATAGCCCTCAAAGAGTAAAATAACTAAACAAACAGCAGCACTATATGTGCACCAATCACTTATACAATTAAGCATATCCACAAACAGTTGTATTAAATTAAAACTTTCCAATTGCATTCAATGTTCAGACCTGAGGGGAATAAGGTGTTATATTTTAAAATTAACATAGATTCCATGTACAGCAATCTATGTTTATTCACCATTTCAGTGATATGATTAAAGTAAATTCTCAAAAATAGTAGCTTCCAAACCTACAGAGTCAGAGCTATGATACATTTTAGAAAGTTGTGCAATAGGACCTTTAGCTCTACATTCCTTTATATCTCTCACATGTTCTTGTACCCTCAACTTAAATTTTCTCCTACTTTCCCCCACTTAAAAAAGACAGCACAGGCATTTTAAACAAAAATGATGCCATCCGTGTTACAACTATGCCTCCTATGCCTCCCATTTGCTTGAAAAGATAAACCATTAATTTTCTGAAAAGTGTTTACAGTGCGTTGACTAGAACAGCAATTACCACAGTGAAAAATATCAAAAGAAGCAGGAACATTAAATAACAAAATAGAAGACAAAAAAAAATTATTACGAACCACAGTATCTTTCAAATGTCTCCCACATTTATAGGAACTGCATGGATAATTGTACAAAACTTCTGACAAATCTTTAAACTGTAACAAAAAAACCCCAGTAATATTTTACTAGAGAAGTCATATGGTCACTAAAGATATTAAATGTAGTCACAAAATACACTTTCCTCTTATTTAAGATATCCTCTGACAGAACTCTTCCATGAGACACAGAAAACCTATAACCCCTATAGCCAGCCTTGACCAGGGATACATTCTCTCCTATTACTTTGCCAATAGCTTCCTCCACCATTCTGTACATGTTCCCGTGAAATGTAAATTCTGTCTAGCCTTGCCCAGTTTTTGTATCTTAGGGAAGACTATGCAAATTCACTCCTAACTCCTATAACTGAATGTACATCTTCCATAGAAAATGTTTTCATACATTTCTTCAAAAAGCTACCCTCCTTTGTTATATTATCCCTTCAAGGCACCCAGACTCATCTTCACTGTTGCAAATCCATTTCCACTCCCCACTTAAGTAAAATTCCTTGCTGAAAGCTAATTATTTCTCCTAGAATTTTCTTAAGCTCCATTATAGCAGTTTTAGGTATAATATAAATACATGCCAGTGTAATCCTTCTCCCTTGCCAGCAATCCCTTAGTATTACAAATCTACCATTATTATATTTTTTATCCACCTCTGTCACTATTGGAGCTTCTCTTGCAATTAATATAATTACCCCTGTTTTCCTTTGTCCCAAGTGTCCTACTGAATAAGCTTCCTTTCTTTATTGAATTCACATGTTCTTTTCTTTCCAGGTATGTCTTCTTTAGCATAGCTATTTGCACTCTTCATTTTTAATATAGTTTAATATTCTCTCTTTTTATCTGTTAGACCATTGACAAGACATTACAGAAAGCATTATTGTATTTATATTCCACCTTTTATGTATAACAGCTTTTTTGTTAAATGTATATTTCCAGCTTTTGTGTTACATGCATACATTGTTTAGTAGGTTGATCTTTTATACAGTTGTTTGTCATATCCATTGGAATCTATGTCACATCTTACAGACATTTGTGAATGATTTAAAGCACTCAAAAAACACACCCCAATATCCCCGTCAAATTTATTAACTTAATAGCACACAAAACTATGTACATCTTCAAATATAGACGTTTTACCCTCCTAGTAGTAGCAAATGTTGCAAACTGACAGCCACACTAACAGATGTAAATTAACCTAAAAGAAAGGTTATTCATGCTAAAATGCATGGTGCAGCCTGTGTTTCTACTAAGTGCTGTCCTTTTTTGTCTTATCTTTATAGCTCTCCCAGCTGGGTAGACACCTGAATGCTGTCAGAGAACATTATCGCCTAGCCATTTCTCTTTATCAGATTGTCATGAGGACCAGATACAAAATTGCTACTAAACATACATTTATTTGCTAGCAAAAGCCTTGTAATATTCAGTATTCTTTTTCATTTACTTGCTTTCTCTTAAAACCTTAAAACTTGTTACTATATCAAGCTAAGGGCCTTAATCCAGTCATTCCCCTATGCAAGAATAAGAAAAGGCACACTCATTTTTCTTTTGTCATGGTCTTTTAACTGGATTTTTTTTACATTGCAGTGCATACATTTCTTAGCACTGAACAGGGAGAAAGAAAGAAGATGAGAGAGAAAAAAAACAGGAGCACCTGTTTGCGTTAGTATCCCCAGTACACTTTAAAATAACTGAGAATACTTTATAGCATGCAAAGGAAATCATGGAATATAAAAATAGTACCACTAGGAAAAATTGTTTTACTTACAATTAATGTTCTCCCTCCTCTTTCCCTCTCCTAAGTATTTTTCGTAACATTAATGACATGAAGTAGGGCATATGATTTAGAGTCCTCTACAAGTCCAACAGAGTCCAAAAAGCCCAGTATTTCGAGATTTTCTTATTCTATCATGTGTCACAAATGTAATTATTGCTTTGCAATCCGACATTTGTCAATTTCCAAGTTACTCATTTTATTTCTGTTCATCTCCGTCACCCTTATCCTGTCTCTACTTTATTTCCAGTGTACTCTTGATTCTTCCAGTCGACTCTTGTACCCTTTTCCTTCTGTCAAGCATTTTTCATTGAAACACTGGAAAGGGTCTTACTGGCACAGTCTCTCTGTGGTCTTTATTACCAGAAGAAGAAGCAGAACCTCCTTCTGTTTCACAGTTCACTTTTTGTTGGACAAACTTTTGTATTTCCTCCTTAACACATTCTTCATCAAAAAATAATTTTGTCTCTCCAGGGAAGACTGAAGATACCTGGGTACAGCAGTTTGAATCTCATGGCTACTTCTCGACATTCCCTGAATAGTGGTATAAATTCACTCCTCTTCTGCCTGGTGTTCAGTAAGTAATGATTCTTCACAAACACTGTGCTGTCTCTCACTTTTAGTACTTTGACAAAATGGTGGCAGATGGACAGAATCAACTCCTTCTGCTAGTAGGATTGCATCTTTACTATTAAATATCTAGGTTGCTTTCTCATAACCAGGTTTGGAGCATACACCCACAATGTGCTTTTTCAGTTAATTTATTTATTTTTTATTTATTTTTATTTTACATTTGTTAACCGGGCTAGTCTAACTGGATACATTTCCATTTTCAGTAGAGGCCCGGGGAAGCTCCATTGGCAACAAAAAATTGAAATATAACAAATTAAAAATTACAAATTAAAAAAATCAATATTAATACATAGTAAATGAACTGATTTCAAACAGAAGATTATTAAAAGACAGGAAAAAAATAAGATTACTAAAAAAATACAGTAGTATTAATAAGGTAAAGTAGGTATTTACAGTAGTCGGGTGACAAAAATGTACAGGATAATTCAATGTACAGTAAGATACATGTAGCCTATTAGTGTATCGGACAGGATAAGGACTTGCAGAGCATCAAGCAAGATAGATTATTCTAGTATGTTGAATTTTATTAAGCAGTAACAGTTCTACTTCAATGAAAGTGAAATAAGTAGAGGTTCAAAAGGAGAAATAGCTATAGTGAAGGAGAAGATTAGTCAGGGTTGCTCTAGGGGCATAACCAGTGTGTTTTCAGGTATCTTTTGAGGTTTTGTTTAAAGAGAGGTAGTGAAGAAATTAAAGTTAGTTCATTAGGCAGTAGGTTCCAGTTTTTTTCCCACAGAGTTGGAAAACAGAGAATCTCCATCCATATTGTAAGACTTGCTTATGCTAGAAAGAAGTTTGCTGGAAGAGCGAAGAGAATTTAGATTTTTATAGGGGATAATGAGATTGGAGAGTATAGGAGTGCTGTTAGGTTTATATAATATCTTATGGGCAATGGTGAGTTGGGAAAGTTTTAATTGGTTTTGAAATTCAAGCCAGCCTAGCTGCATTAGATTCAGACAGTGGTGAGTTCTAAAAGGATTGACGTTGGCAAATCTGGCTATGTTATTATAGGAATTAGCTAGTTTGATGAGATTATTTTTCTTTAGATTAGTGTATATTGGTGAGGCATACAGAAGAGTTGAAATTAAATGGGAGTGTGCAATATTAGTTCTGGCTATTGGTGTTAGGAAAGGTTTAATTCTATATAAGCTGCCTATTTTTCTATTGACCGTTTTTATGCTGTTATTTATGTGGTTATCAAATGTAAGGTTATTGTCAATAGTAATACCTAGCAATTTAGTGGTAGAATCAGGGTATATAATTGTGCCATTATTGGAGATGACAGAGAAATCTATGGGGGAGGATTTATTGGTGGGTGTGAAGAGAAGGAGTTTAGTTTTTTTTAGCATTGAGCAGGAGACAACGTTTTGTGAACCATGTTTCAACTATGTTGGAAACATTCTGAGTAAGTGAAAGTAGATCAGTAGGAGAGTTTGCTGAGCATACTAGTGTCGAATCATCTGCATATTGAATGCAGGTGGTTTGTGGAATGGCTACATGGAGGTCGTTGATAAACAGTGAGAAGAGAAGTGGGCCTAGAATAGAGCCCTGAGGGACTCTGAGTGTGACTGGCAGGAGGGATGATATATTATTTTCCCAGAGAACTGCCTGTTGCCTATTGGTAAGGTAGGACTTGAACCATTTAACTGCCAGACAGTCAAGGGAAAGGGATTCAAGAATGTTGATAAGAAGGGCATAGTTTACCATGTCAAACGCTTTTGAGAGGTCAATAAAGAGAGCTGAAGAGAGGTTGTTTTTATTACGATTTCTATTGATGGCTTCTGTAAAGGATAGTAGGGCAGTTGTGGTGCTATGGGATGGCCTAAAGCCATGCTGACAGTTTGCTATGATGTTATGTTGAGATAAATGGTTTAATAGTTGTTGGTGAATGCATTTTTCCATAATTTTTGCTAAGGGTGATAATAGGGCTATTGGCCGGTAGTTGGAATAATCTTTGGAGGTACCCTCTTTGTGTAGGGGGATAATATGGGAGATTTTTCAGATGTCAGGAACAATTCCTTCTTTAATGGTTCTATTTATGAGGATGGATATGGGATAAGAAATTTCTTTGGCTGCTTTTTGCAGATATTCAGATGGAAGTTGGTCAGCAGAAGGAGTACAAGGTTTAAGTTTTTGGATGAACTTCTAGATGAGAGTGGTAGAGATGGGTTGCAGATGGAATGTTGGTAGAGTGCCAGGTATAGTGGTGGGGAGGCTTGAGTTGTCAGGGACTAGTTGACTGGCTAGAGATTGTATGGTCTCTGTGAAGAAGGTATTGAAGGTATTAGCAGTTTGGTGGGGGGTATTTTGTTCGGCCTGAGATGGGGAAGGTGTGCGAGAGTGGCCTGGGTACAGGAGATTATTTATACTAGACCAGAACTTTTGGGGATTGTTTTGGTGATTTTGCTGTAATTTACAGTAGTAGTTCTTTTTGTCTGTAAGTATTGCCTTTTTTGTAATATTTCTTAAATGCTTAAAAGTTTGTTCATCTGAGATATTTTTGTTAGCTCTCCATTTAGCCCAGGACTTGTTCCTATGTAAAATTTTTTGTCTGGTTTCTTTAGAAAGCCAGGGGGCAGGCTTGGACTTCATTCTAATGGACAGTTTGGGTGTGTGTTTATCGAGGATAGATAAGAATTTAGAGTTTAGGTATTTAACAGCTTCTTCAAGTAGTAGGGTTTTTAAAGGGTTCCAGTCACAGGCTCTAAGTTCATTTTGGAATAGTATTGGGTTAAAGTGTTTGTTGGTATGTGCAATCCTATATGTGGGGGTTTAGAGATTATATTTTTTTGCCTTAGGATGTAGGTCAAAGAATGATTGCTTACATCATCTGGCAGAGTTCCTACCTTGTATGCTTGTTTTTGTTATAGTATCCAGTCTAAGGTGCTCACTTTCTTATTTGGTTTATTGATTTTAGTTGTGGAGTTAATAGTTTGACTAAAGCCGTGAAGGTTGATGTGGGAGGTAGGATTGTCAACTTTAACAACTTTCCAGTCAGTATTAAAATCACCAAGTATTATTGTTTCTTGGGGGTAGGTTGAGGACACCCAGCTTAGAATATCCTCTATAGTGTTGATATTATTACTGGGGGGTAGGTAGATACAGATGATATATAAAGATTTATTTTGGTTGATTTGTAATTTGGTGATAAGGACTTCTGCCTTACTATGCTGAGGTGGGTTGTATGGTAAAGTGGAGATTTGAAGTCCATCTTTGAATAGAACTGCTACTCCCCCACCCTTGCTTTTTATTCAGTCTTGTCTTAATATATTATATCCTTGGGGAATGATTTCATTGTCTTTAGTGTCTGGTTTTAACCATGTTTCTGTCAGGCAGAAGATATCAAAGCAGTGAATATCCAGAAGGGCATGGAGATGGGCTACTTTGTTTTTAATACTGCTGATATTTAGGTGTCCTATTAGAAAAGAGTTAGGAAGTTTAGGGTGGGTTATTAGGGTAGCAGGATTTGTAGGGCCAGGGTTAGGGTGGATGTCACCGTCCTTTAAGGAGGGATTACTTAGTTTGATTGTGGAAGAATTTATAAAGTAGGTTAGATATTTTACTTTCTTTACAGTGGGTTTATTGTATTTAATGTGGGAGAATCTATGGTATTTAGGTAGTAGATAGGTGGGATCAAAAGTGATATTAATTTGAATATTAGGGAGTATGTATAGCTGTTTGTTTTGGAGAGTAGTTAAAATGGTAATACAATTTTTCAAAGGAGGTGATGAGGTAGGTGGAGGTGAGAGCAATTGAAATTAAAGCTAAGAGTATTGGTTTGGTCATTTTAGTTTTTAGTACTAAAGGTATCTTGTGATATGTATAAGAAGTTTTAGGGGTTAAGTCTATAATTAAAAAAGGTGGTGCTGGATAAGAAGAGAGTTTAGAGATAGGAGATAAAACTTGTTAGTTGAAAAGGAAGGGGATAAGGTAAAATACTTAAGTATTGGGTTATAGTCACAGGTAGTAAAAAGATGTAGGGGTGTGGTTAAATGTGTAAGAAGGAAGGGAGGAAGGGATTGGTTGATTGGGAGAGAGGGTGTGGTTTAAGAAGTATAAGTGTAGGACCACTGGGGGTGGTTGGGAATTGGGGGTAGGGTAGGGGAGCGGAGTGAGCCCGCAGGGTGAACGGAGCGGGTCACAGATGGGAGAGGCTGGGGGCAATCAGTTGTACAGTGGGACTGTGTTCTACAAGCTTTGAAGTAGGTAAGAGGCACTTTCTTTCTTTATTTAACATAAGACATAAGGGGGTGAGCTTTTAGTAAAGATGTGAAGTGGAAGATATAATATTAGAGAGTTCTATAGCAGAAAAGAAAGGTTATCTAGAGAGTCAAATTAAGTAGCTCTATAAATGGGGTAGTAAGTGAAAATAGGATAAGTTGTCGGGTTTATTTAAATTTTAAGGCTAACAAGGTTAAATTCCTTTCTACAATCCTTCAAGGGGTGGGGGGGTAGTTACCTGTATTAAGAGTACTAACAGGGTAACTAAGAGAAACTAGTACGCAGGGCTAGAGGAGTTTGGCTGGCAGTAAGAAACAACTTTACTTGCTTTGAGTTCTGCTGCCCTCTAGTGGTATATATAGAAAATTACATGAGATCCACTAGTAAAGGAGCTAAAGGGAGGGGAAAAAAAAGTAGTATATTAATAGCTTAATATATGGCCTATGGGGTAGGTCCACGGGTGTGCTGGTCCTTACTCTGCTGCCCTCTAGTGGTATATATAGGAAATTACATAAGATCCACTAGTAAAGGAGCTAAAGGGAGGGGAAAAAAAGTAGTATATTAATAGCTTAATATATGGCCTATGGGGTAGGTCCACGGGTGTGCTGGCCCTTACTCTGCTGCCCTCTAGTGGTATATATAGGAAATTACATGAGATCCACTAGTAAAGGAGCTAAAGGGAGGGGAAAAAAGTAGTATATTAATAGCTTAATATATGGCCTATGGGGTAGGTCCACAGGTGTGTTGGCCCTTACAATACGTACAACTTTAAAGCACTCACAAATTAGTAAAATAACTAAAAATAACTGTAGGTTGATGAACAAGGAGAGACTAGGTAGTTCACGTAGGGTTTGCAGGTTGGGTATTCCCTCGTGTTCAGATAGGATTTCTTAGCCTTGCTAGGTTGCTGAAAAGGGGCAGTCTGTAATTCAAGCACAAGGCTGAAAAGCTAAAAATAACTTTAGGTTGATGAGCAAGGAGAGACTAGGTAGTTCACGTAGGGTTTGCAGGTTGGGTATTCCCTCGTGTTCAGATAGGATTTCTTAGCCTTGCTAGGTTGCTGAAAAGGGGCAGCCTGTAATTCAAGCACAAGGCTGAAAAGGGACCACTCACCGCCTGGAGGGACAGGGGTTGTTAATTATGACATGGGGATTTAATGACTCCTGCTGTGGAATACCAGTCCAGTTGCTTATTTGTGCTTTCATAAAATTAATACAGTCTGTTCCTTCCACCTTCTCTGGTACAGCAGAAAATGTCAGGGTTTTCCTACTTGCTCTGTTCTCTAATTTTATTATTTGTTGAAACATCTCTGCTTGTACAGTCTTTTATTCAGCCACCCTTTTCTTCATTTCAACCTCTGATTTTTTTGCAGTTTTATCACCTCATCTGAATATCTGTTTAAAGTTTTTTTCCATTTTTTCCAGCCTTTTGTTGTTTTAGTTGATGTATTCCATCAATGTTTCTTTTGTTTTAATCAGGCCTGTGTACATTTGTCTTGTACTTTTCTCTAGGTTACTAGAAGTCATGTCTGGAGCTTGCACTGCTTTTTGCTGCACAGCTGCAGTACTTTTCCTAGTCATTGTTTCTCCTCACCCTTTTAAGCGAATTTCCGTTCAGGTCCTCTGTATTTCCTTTTTCCTGGCATCCAGGCAGTGCAGTTTCTAGCCAGTTACTGAAATTTACCCAGAAATATAATTCCACTGGCTTTCTTAGCCAAGTTTCTGTTTTCACAAGGTGAGAGCTAGAATTAAACTGTTACTCAATGTACAACCATCTTGGAAGTCCCCAAGCCTTCCTTTACTCTTGGAACTTCAGCTCTAGATAGCTCAGCTCCGACTTCAGCCTCAAAGCACAGTTGGATCTGTTCTAGAGACCAGCTTAGTTTGGAGGTTTTGACTCCTACTAGAGTGGTGTTGGGTTCCCCCTTGACTTCTGTCTTTGAATCAGTAGAAAGCGCTCTCTTCACTTCTAATGAGTGGACTTCTCTTAGTTTCTCAGGTCTGCCAATCCACCAGAAAAAGGCCTTGGGTCCTGATCATGCCCCTCTTTTCCCATCAGGACAGCAGGTTCACCTGGGCCTCGAGATGGACTACATTTAGTGTCCCACCAGTCTTCTGAGTCTTCTCTACATTATCCCACTTCAGAGGCCCCTCAGTAACATACATGCTAGAGGAGGCACATCAACTCCCTGGAAGACCCCGATTTTGATGATGAGGAGGGGTCCCCCATATCTTGGATGTCTGATTCAGGAAATTCTCAAACTCTTGATACGCAAAGATGGTTGGTCTCCTGTAGTCCCGCCTCCCAAGAGGAATCTATGTTTTTTGAGGCTTTTGGATCTAGCTAAGCTACTTCTTGTGTGGTTCCCCTGGCGGATGAAATGGTGGATTTAATATCTTGGTTTGGAAGTAAGGAGCTATATGTGGCAGAACCTATTTCCTTGTAAACCTGACATGTTTCTTGTGGCACAGGATTGCCAGCACTGGATCAAGGGCCCGGTGTTGGATGCCATGGTAGTTGAGGCAGGCACCAAAAAGGAGCTGGATGAAGAAAGCTCATCTGTCCATCCCCTAGCAAGTTGTCTAAGGCATTGGACAAGTTTTGTAAGTAAGTTTATACTTCAAGCAACGTTTGTTTTGAAGGTGCTGAATTATCTGGTACACATGGCATGATTTCAGAGAGATTTGAATAAGGAGCTCTCCAAATCTCTTTCAAGGTTCATGTCTGTCGAGGACAAGAAAACTGTGGACTCGCAGCTGGCCAGCCTACAATCCTTATCAGATGTCTCCGTACTTCCGATATCTAAAGTTAACAAGGATGTTTTGACAGCCACAGGCATTACTGTAAGGAGACATGCTTGGAAGTGCTTGTGTGACTTTGCAATGCCTTTCATGACATCTTTTGCCAGTGCCCCTTTTGATGGTTCTACCCTTTTTGGATTGAAAGTCAAGGACACACACTCTAGAAGTGAACAAGATAGGAAAATCCTATCTGCTATACAGATATGATTCTGTGTTCCCCAGAGGTTCTTTTGTAGAAATCAGAAGAGGGGAGGGGGTAAAAAGTTGTGGTTCAAAATTCTCAAGGGTTTTCCCTGGAGACATCTGTAGATGGACCCCCTGGGGCAGAGGGAAGAATTCTAACCATGGATGTTACCTGTGAGGCAGAGGAGACCCACAAAACCAAAGCTTCAGGGGTCCATTTTCCAAGAGGTCTTGTCAGCACTCCTGAACGGTTGCTGGGCTGCCATACTCTGGAGGCAATAAGGGAGTGCTTCTTTCTGCACCTAGACGCCTGGAAATCCATCATTGAAGATATCTGGGTGCTGAGGATCATTATCAGAATCTATTCTACTTCATTTCTTTATCTCTGTCTTTTAACAAATAAACCCAATGTGCCACCCTCTCAAGGGAAGACAGCTGCTTGTAGAAATGAACAAGCTGCCTGACAAGTGAGTCTGCCCATCCCCTAACAAAAGGTCTTGGGTCCTGATCGTGCTTCTCTTGTCCCATTAGGACAGCAGGTTCACCTGAGCCTCGAGATAGTCTACATTTAGTATCCACCCAGTCTTTTCCACATTATCCCACTTAAGAGGCCCTTCAGGAACATACATGCTAGAGAAGCCACATCGACTCCCTGGAAGATTCATATTTTGATGATGGGGAAGGGTCCTCCAGATCTTGGATGTCTGATTCAGGAAATCCTCAAACTCTTGAGAAGCAAAGATGGTTGGTCTCCTGCAGCCCCCCTCACAAGAGGAATCTGTGTTTTTTGAGGCCTTTGTATCTCAATAAGTTGCTTTTTGGGTGGATCTCCCTGGCTGATGAAATGGTGGATTTAATCTCTTGGTTTGCAAGTAAAAAGCCAGATGTGGTAGAACCTATTCCTCGATAAACCTGATAAGTTTCTTGTGAAATGGAAGGATTGCCAGCACTGGAGCAAGGCCCCAATGGTAGGTGCCATGGTAGTTGAGGTAGCCACCAAAAAGGAGCTGGCTGAAAAAAGCTCATCTGTCCAACCCCTAACGTATTGTCTAAGGCATTGGACAAGTTTTGGAAGTAAGTTTATACTTCAAGCAACTTTTGCTTTGAGGGTGCTGAATTATCTGATACACATGACATGATTTCAGAGAGATTTGAATAAGGAACTCTCCAAATCTTTCTCAAGGTTCATTTCTGCAGAGGACAAGAAAACTGTGAACTCACAGCTGGCCAGCCTACAATCCCTATCGAATGTCTCCATGCTTCTGATATCTAAAGCAAACAAGGGTGTTTTGACAGCCGCAGGCTTAGGCATTACTGTAAGGAGACATACTTGGATGCACTTGTGTGACTTTGTGAAGCCTTTCATGACATCTTTTGCCAGTGCCCCTTTTGATGGTTCTACCCTTTTCGGATTGAAAGTCAAGGACACACTCTGTAGAAGTGAGCAAGATGGAAAAACCCTATCTGCTATAGATATATGGTTCTATATCCCCCAGAGGTCCTTTTCTAGAAATCAGAAAGGGGGAGGGGGTAAGAAGCTGTGGTTCCAAAGTCTCGAGGGTTTTCCCTGGAGACACCTGTAGATAGACCCCCCTGGGGCAGAGGGGGGAATTCTAATAGTGGATGTTACCTGTGAGGCAGAGGAGACCCACAAAGCCAAAGCTTCAGGTGGTCCTTTCTCCAAGAGGTCTTGTCAGCATAGTTGCTGGGCTGCCATGCTCTGGAGGCAATAAGGAGGTGCTTCTTTCTGCACCAAGAGGCCTGGATATTCGTCATTGAAGATATCTGGGTGCTGAAGATCATTACTAGAGTCTATTCTACTCCATTTCTTTATCTCCATCTTTCAACAAAGAAACCCAATGTGCCACCCTCTCAAGGAAGGACAGCCACTCATAGAAGTGAAAAAGCTGCTAGACAAGTGAGTCCTCCAGGAGTTTTCACCAGACCATCACCAGTATGGAATTTGCTCAGAGGTTTTTTTTTTTTTGTGTGCCAAAGAAGAATGGGGACCTCAGTCCTCTCAATCAGTATGCCAAAATACCAAATTGCAGATGGTCCTCTGTTGAGGAAGGATGGTTGAATATGCTCGATAGACCTTCAGGATGCTTACTGCCACATTATGATGGACACACAGTCATAAAGGTTTCACCTCTTCTGTCTGGGAGCCAGTCATTTTCAGTTAAGAGCCTTGCCCTTTGGTCTCACCCCAGTGTATGGCAGTGATTGCAGCTCAACCCAGACTACAAAGGTTCCAAGTGTTTCCGTATATAGATGGCTGGCTCATTACTGCTCCTATCAGTTTTCTTCTTGCTTGGGCCGGAGACTATTTGCTCCACCTTTGCTACAATTTGAAGATCACAATAAACCTGGACAAATCTCATTTTTTTCCAGTTCTGAACTTGGAATTTATATGTACCCATCTAGATGCAACAACCAGGATAGCAAAGTTGCCAGTCCACAGATTGTCCATCCTGCAATACCAGGCACTAAAGTTTCTGTACTGTCCCATGCCACCAGTCATATTGGTTCTTCAGATTTTGGGATTGATGGTGCCCTCCATCACACTTGTCCCGCTAGCCAGATATTAAATGAGAGTTCTGCAGTGGATAGTTGCAGTATACTAACTCGTAAGGTTTCAGAGTCATCTGACAAATATTTGCAGAACACCTGTAATGTGGTGGATTCAGTTCCCCAAGATATGTCAAAGCCATCCATTTGTATTCCCTCCAAGACCCCTGTGACCACAGACACTAAGGCTAAGTGACATTACATAGGAAAGACAGTACTGGGAACATGGTTTTCTCAGAGGCAAGTCTCTACACTAATATTCTAGCAATGAGGGCCATTATCCTAGTGTTGCAGGCCTTCCAGGGCATCCTCCCTGTAGGGATGATCTATATCGAGATGGACAACATGTCAGTCATCTGGTGCCTCAACAAACAAGGGCAGGAGACTGTCCAGTCCATTATTTCAAGAAGCAGTGAGGGTGTGGCATTGTGCTATAACTTCTGATTGCTTTTTGATAGCAGTGCATATTCCGAGGAAGTCCAGTTTTCTGCTGGACAGATTGAGAAGTTCTGACCTTCTACCGCATGAATGGTCCTTCAACCAGACAGTGATGTAGCAGATTTTTCATTCCTGGAACTGTCCCTTTGCCCTGATCTATCCCCTCCCGTGGGGGAGTTACAGAGGGATGCTTTAATGCTTGTTTGGCCCCCAGTCTTCTCTACACCGTTCCCCTTACTCCCGATTCTGAGGTTCCTGCAGAAGGCATCGGAGAGTTTTCCCTCATTGCCCTGTTCTGGTCTCATCAGGTGTGATTTCCCTTTCTCTGACCTCATTGAGTCACCCCCGTGGATGCTAGATCCTGATCCAGGTCTTCTATCTCACTCTTCCAGCAAGCCATATCCAAGCATTCAGGCCCTCAGTTAACCACTTGGTTTCTCCACTTCCAATGGTGGCTACTCAGTTTTGGCTCTATTCTGCAGTAAACCAAACCAAAAATACGCAGGGAAGATAAAGTTATGAACAGTATATCAGCAGAATCAACATCTTCTCGTGGTGTGTCCTGAGGTTTTTCTACGTTATCTATAGTATATCAGCAGACCAAACCAAAAATACGCAGGGAAGACAAAAGGATATATTTTTTTTTTTGGAGAGACTATTCTGCAGTAAGCAACATTCTTACTTCTTCCCAGAGACCATCTACCAGGAAAATTTACAAAAACTAAGTGGAAGAACTTTTCTATTTGGGCCTCTTAAAGGAATCTGGATTCTTTTTTGGCTCTTCTCCCTGTGGGCTTAGACTTTCTGGCATCCATTTTCAAGGCTGGATGATTTTCCATCCAGTTGTCAAGATTTTGTTTGGATAGGGTCAGGCATAAACTCTTTTTCACATGTATGAGGAGCCTGTTCCATAATGTGGGTATCCTTTGGGATACATATTTGTTTCTCCAGCACATTCTGTTTATGTCACAAGTGAAGTTTAGATCCCTGAATCTAGTGTTTCTGGTACTGATTGTTTTGCATATGTGCAACTGATTCATCAGGGCTGGATCTAAGGAAGCCATGTAAGCCAGGCAAAGATTCCTTCTCAGCAGCCTGTAGGAGATTGAATACAGAGACAGAGCCTTTAGGTGATCAGTGTGGAACAGGGAGTTCATGTCCTGAATTCTCCTGGTGAGAAACCTTTGGGAGCATTACAACTGTTTCAAGTGTCAGGTTAGATATATGCCGAAGGGGGTATTGTATTCAATGAAAGGTCTGATAAAGGTCTAGCAAAGTGTTACAGTAACTTCCTTGGTCTTGCATGCCATACCCTTACCTATAAGTTGGGCAACATAGAATGATTTTCTTATTTTAACTATATGTTGTCAAAGGCCAGATTACTGTCCTCATATGTTCGTAGATCTCTTACTATTCGATCAACTCTTAGGACACATTTTATTAATGGAGTAATTAACTTGGATTGATACTTTTCCAAAGGGCATTATAATACACTGTTTGGCACCGAGTTTTAGGCCATGACTTTAGCTCCAGTTATTTGTCTGTGTTAAACCCACTTGCAAGATGTTGGTGTCTTGGAGGGAATCTAAAAGAGCTCCTAGTTTACAGTCATCTGCAAACTTGGTGAGCCAGAAGCTTTGAATGTTAGCCTTGACTTCTGAGAAGTAGATGCCAAACAGGAGCGGGCCCACCATAGACCCCTGGGATACTCCACTGGTGACTGGTCTCCTGTTGGAGGTGATCTCACTAATTCTGTCTTTTTGGGCCTTATTTGTGAGCCAGCCAGCAATCCAGTGAATTATGTCGATATTTACTCCTAGCTTAGAGGGTTGTCAGCAGTGCCAGAGTGGGGTATTGTATCAAATGTCTTAGCCAGGTTAAGATAAGTGGTATACACTGTTTTGCCCTAGTCCATTGTCTTGGTGACCCTATCAAAGAAGTTTGCCAGGTTAAGTAGGCATGACCTTCCCTTAACAAAGCCAAATTGGGATGAGTCCAATGTCTGTAGGTTGCCAATGTCCTTGTGTATCATTTTCATGATAATTCATTCCATGGCTGTGTTTTTAGGCGTGTTTAGACTAATGGGTCAGTAGTTCCCTGGGTCATTTGATGGTTTGCCCTTTGAGAAGGGAATGACTGTTGCAGTCCTCCATTCATTTGGAGTGTAGCCTGTTTTAAGGCTGTAGTTGAAGAATGTCTCACCGTGGTCCTGATAGGTCATGCGTAAGACTGTTCGGGAGGCAACCAGGGATGTTGTCAGGACCCATGGAGGCAGGGGTTTTGGCTTTAGTGAGTGCTGCCAGCACCTGGTCCCTGCTGATAGCTGGGGGAAGTATGTTGGGAGGAGATTTCACTTGGTGGTGGAAGTATGTTGGGAGGAGATTTCACTTGGTGGAGCTGGGAGGGAGTGGGGTGGAGTTTGAGCTAAATTTATCACCCAGTAGATTTGCTGTGTCACCCTGATCAGGGAAGGTGGTACTATTCACTACCAGTTCAGCATACTGCTGTGTGTTACCTTTAAGGTTCTGTACTTAGCTGAAGTCATCCTTTCTGATTGTCCTTAGCCTGGAAGGCTATTCTGTCCTCATAGTTGGTCTTGTCGGGCTTAATTAGACCTCTTAGTTTTTTGTTTAGTTGTGTGAGAGTGCACTTGTCTTTAAGGGAGTTGCTCTTCCTGATTTTGGCCATAAGTTTTCTTCTTTTGTTGTACATGCTTTTTAGATGAGGATTCCACCAGTTGGATTTATTTGCAGTGTTTATTTTGGGTTTATTAATGAAAGGTGCAGCAGCCTTTTCTTCAAATGAGACAGCTTTGTGTTTCATCCGCACTAGTGAGGATGTTACATGAATGGGGGTGCAATGCTGTCCCATGTTGGTGAGTATCAGATCCAGTATGTGTGATCCTCTGGTTGGAACAGGCACAATCTGTTCCAGGGTTTGTTTGTTTAAGAAAGCCCGTGAAGCATTGTGCCTGAGAATTTGAGTCTGTAGAGGCGCATTTAATGTCATCCATGAGTAGGGTGTTTGGTTGGATGGTGAATACCTCTGGTATGTTTAAGTAAGAGTCGTGAGGATCTAGTGGCATAGATGGTGACCTGTAGCTAGCCGTGATATGGTAAGGAAATTTATCTGTGGTGATTGGCAGCTGGCACAGTGAAGAGTTTTGCCATTTCACAGCTTTTGATCTGTTTGAGTTCTTGACTGAGGCTTTTTCATTGTGAATCCTGGTTGCCCTCCCTATCTCTGTGTGGTTTTATACATTTGCTGGAGTCTCCACTAATACTTCGTTAAATGGCATTTCTGCTATTCACCTGAATGTGGCATGTAGCATATATTTGTGTTTGTGCATCTTGTGATAGAACAGGCTCAGCAGGAGCAGGGACAGTGTCTGAGTAAAAAAAATAATATAACTAATTATTATTTGTAGACACATGCAGTGCTGCTGGGCACATATGTTACTCTCTTGAATATCGGTAAAAAAGTTAAGTTATTATCTTTTAAACAATAAGGTGCAAAATGCATCACAGAACACACAGAATCATAGAACTATACAGTTCTGGTGGCCAACCACTCCACACTGTATGCTTGACATGAAGTTACTGGTGGCCTCTGCCCTGAACCCCACTTATTTTAAAACTGACCCTGTTTGGAGCTGTGCACAGAAGGCTGCTGTAGCTTGTGCAGGGTCTGGAGAAAATGCTGTCATTATTTCTTTAATTTTCCTCACAATCAAACATCAGAGATGCACAAAGAACTTTGTTATACCTTGTGTAGGGGCTGGGGACAGAGTTGTCATTATTTCCTTTAATTTTTCTCATAAATCTCAGAGATGTGCATGGAAGGACACTAAGCATGTGCTAGGCCTGGGACCGTGTGGTCATTATTTCTTTAACTTGAATCTCAAATTTCAGAGGTGTACACAGAAGGTCACTGTAGCCTGTGAAGGGGCAATATACTGTCTGTGATCATTAATTCTTCACTTTCCTTTCAATCAGATACCAGTTACATATACAAGTGGCTGTCTGTTGGAGGTAGGGATAAGGCAGCATGATGTTTATATATGTCTGATAGCAACAGGTTGAAATATGTTGCTGTGTTCTATTTTTTCTTTCAGTTTTATCTTAGACTAGCATCAGCCTTTTTGGGGTAGGGATAAAGTGGCCTACAATATATATTAATGATAGCAGCACTTGAAATATATGACTGTAGCTATTTATGCTATCATTTTCATCCCAATCTAACACCAGAAAGATACAGAGAATAATACTACCTTGTTTTTGGTGGTGGGGAGGCAGCATCCACGGGCATGATTTATCTAAAAACCAGAAGATATCCTCGTGAACAACAGTATTCTCAATTTATTGTGACTATTATTTTTTCAGCTTTGAAATTAAGCCACGGACACAACTTATTTCTTCTTTGAAAGAGGAAAAAAATAAGACTGATCTTTCCTTTTATTGATTTGTTCAGGCAATCATTTAATCAAAAGGTTAGAAAAATGCCCTAAAATGCACCTCAGAGCATCTATAACCCCATAGCTTCTGAGGGCCTGGTGCTTCCCAGGCACCCAGCATAATTCAGTTATTTTTTACGGTTATATACTTTACAGTGTAGTCTTGGCTAGTTATGATGTGCTGAAAAAATGCAGAAACAAGTAAAGTGAAAGAGTAAGACTAAAATTATTTCCCTTAGCCATGAACTCATATGCAGCCCCTATTTTAATTCAGTCGTTACCATCACAGTTAATAGAGAGGAGTCTTTGGCAGTTAGATTGTGTCAAAAACATGCATAAAAATTATGAAGTGTAAAACAAAAAGAGAGAAAAAGAAGAAAAAAAATATTCTGAATGGTGTAATGAGGCTAGGGTGGGTTGTGGGAGGACTGAGTGATTTGCAGGGGCAGTAGGTGGATGGGGGTGCCATGGATCCCTTTGCCTAGGACACCATTTCACATAAGGCTAGCCCTATACATGAGGTAATTGTAGTGTATGCCTGTCACTATGAATGGCTGTGAGATGGGCCAGCTTGTTGTGGTACAGAGGCCTGTTTTAATGTAAGACCATTGCAGCTGTAGTACTGTGTGTGCTCCTAAATCTTCATAGCCAGAACTAAATGCACTCTTTGGAGGGATGGCAGCAACAGCCTTATAATCCAAACTGTAAGTGTTCGGGAGGGCCCCAACCTGAAACTTGCTGAGAGCCTCCATAATGCTAACAACATCCCTGCCTAGATCTTTTCTTTTTTAACCAGTTTGTGAAAGTCTCACCATTCAAAATGGTATCCCTTCACATCTTGTTACCTTTTATTCTTAGTTTCAGCTTTTTTGGTAACTCTATATTTAAATGATGCTCATCATGACATTCTTATAACCACAAATTTCAAGTGTATTAAAGATTTTATTTGACTGAGTTACACTTTGAGTTCTCTGCATTACTCTTTGGGTTATCCAGTGCTCCAAGAATGATCACAGAATGTCTAGCTCGTTACAGCCTATTGCAGATTGCAGAGGATTCACATTTTTCCTTATTTAGACAACTTGCTTATCTTTGTAGAACCATTTTCAAATTGTCAGGAATGTCTCTTGGATAAGAGATCTCCGCAGACAGACTTTCCAGGAGAGCATTCAGAAATGTAGTCTTTCTTCGTACCACAGGATCTTTTTCTTGTGGTACCTCTTAGATATGTCAATGAGCATATATTCCAGAGGAAAAAATTAACTATATCTAGATCTTTTCCTGAATTTTTTTCCACTATGTTCAGGACTTCAACAAGAGAATGTCTCAGGGTGTTAGGGTTCATGGTATCTATGATTCCTCTAGTCAGTTTCCACATGAGAAAGACTCAGTGGTACCTAAACATGGTTCCCAACGTCAGTACCCCCCACCCAACATTTCAAATTCAAGTTTACGGGTTTGTAAAAAGGAAACTGCTTTGGTGGAGAGACCACTATTATCTGAATCCATGTCTCCCATTCTTCCTTCTAGCCCAAATACAGTCAGTAACAACATATGCCTCACAATTTGCTTAGGGGCTTTTTTGTTGTGCATGGCCTTTAGAACACAAAATACAGACCAAACACATGAACATTAAAGACATGTTGGTAGTCCTAAATACTCTCAATTCTGTCTCAGTGATCTTTGGTCCCTAGGACCATGACAAGTGATTATAGAGAACACCAAAGTGATGTGGTACATAAACCCAGGTCTCCAGATCTTAACCTCTCTGCAGATTATCCATGGTAGCCTGGGATATAGCGGTTCAGCACAGTCTCACTCTACAGGCATCCTACATTTCATGTGGCAGACAAGCTGAGCAGGACCAGGACAGATTCTCATGAATGGAAACTGAATCGGGGGTAATCCAGGATTTGATGCCGCTGTAAGGAAACCTCCTGTAGAACCTTTTCCCTCCATTCACAATAATCAAATGGTAAAATTCTGATCCAAGATTTTATGCAAATAGGCCTGGAAAATAGATGCACTTTCATTTCCTTGGACAGGAAGGTTCATGTATGACTTTCCACCTTTCCACTGATCTCTATTGTCATTCTGAAGGTTTAGACGGATCTCCAAAGATTATTGTATTGACTCCCTTCTGGCTCAGGCAACAGTGGATGTCCTTCCATATCCCTCTTGCAGTATTCTTTACGATAGGGGGATCCCTTGCCTAGGGCTGCCTGACTTTTGTCCAGTATTCCAAAGCCTTTAGGTTGTAATGGGTACGCTGTATGTCACACGTATCCTCCCGTAGGGCATAAAGGTGACATCCGGAGGTACCATTCTCAGACCATCATTGCTGCCACACTGAATGTCATGTTTGATTGTCAGTCTGAATGCTTGGTGAGCTGCTGGTTACCAAGCCACTTTCAAAAAAGTGCTGTGTTAGGATTTCTGTTATCTTATCTCTTTTTTTGACTTACTTTGGTTGTTGGTTTATGTCATCCAGAAAGGGAAATGCCAGTGCAGGAGACAGATTCCCCTATAAAGATCATTACAAACAGTGCTTATTTTGCTTAGGCGCTTCCCAGGACCATACGTCTTGTGCTATTTGCCAGGCTTTTTCCCCTAACACTTTGCATACTCGTCTCTTCTCCATAGCTACTTATTTAGAAAATGAGCGTATTAATCTGTTGGCTAAAAACACCATGGAGTTATCTTCCCGGCTCGAGGGTAAGCTGCAGTCTGAAAAAGACCAAGAAAGCTCAGTCCAATTCTTTTACTGTGCCATCTCCACTGGACGTCTCTTGAAGCTAGTGAAAGCCCAGAGGACCGCCTGGTTTCTCTGTCAGATTCTTCTACCACAACTGCTTTGGAGGCTGGCATGGATCCAGCTTCACTCACATCCACAGAGGCCTTGCAGACGTCTGCTTTGGATATACAGGGGGAACCATGGCTGATGATTTCCGTAGGGCTTGTGGGTGTTCACAGATTTTGGAGAGGGAAGAGATACCAACTACCCTTAATTGAATGTTGTCAGGAGTCAGAGCCTCCTAAAATGTGTAAGGCTGATGTCTCCTTGAAAAAAAAAGATCCTCAGAGTGAATGACAAAACTTCAGTCAAGGCCTGTTTAATGCCCTTATGGCCCTGAAGCCTCCTCAGGGGGTTCTGTTCCAGCTCCTCCTTTGTCTTCTACCGCTTTTAAGAGGCCTAAGGAGCAAGATTCCCCTGATGAGGGTGAAGATTCTGATGCAGAATCCTTGACTTACTCTTTTCAAATTCCTTCCCTCTTAGATTATGGTTCTGAGGAGTAGGAGTCTATTAGTCCTGACTCTCATTTTGAGGAGATTTTTTTTGGTGACAGTATTTCCTGAATTATGGAATATTTTAAATGGGATTGTGCTCAGGTCTCTGATGTTCAGAAGAGGTACTCTGAGCTCCTGCAAGTAGAGTCTCCCAAGCCCTCTGCTGTCCCTCCTATTCTTGCTGCCTTGTTGGATGCATTATCCACTGTGTCTTAGGCTCTTGAGTCCCATCTCCCTGCTCCCAAAAAACCTGATAGGTTCTATAAAGTACCTGATGATTGCAAGTTTCTTTATAAGTGCCCCTCTGCTGACCCTTCTGTGGTATCAGTTGCCTCTGATAAGCCATCTAAACTGTTGCCTTCTACAAAGTTGCTTCCCTGTGACAAGGACAGCAGGACTATGGAGAGGTTGGGTAAGAAAGTGTATACTTCTGCTACCCTGGCCTTTAGAGCTGTGAACTATCAGACCCATATGACTGAATATATTTTAGCTCTTCTGACTCAGGCTTGTCAGGTTATTTCAGTCCTTCCTGACTCTGAGGGAAGACTTTTGTTCTTTCTTCTGGGGTTGCTTGCCATTCCATTAAATGCAGCTGATGCCTCAGATAGGGCTGCTGCCTTTGGTTCAGTGTTGAGGAGGTATTCTTGGCTTCGGCTTCAACCTTTGCCTGATGATATCAAGGCTATGTTGATGGACACTTCTCTAGATAATAAGCATTTGTTTGGTGCTGCCACTGCTGAGATGTTTACGTCCCTCCTGGAAAAGGGTAAAGCTTAACAGGATCAGAAACATATTTTTGTTTCACCTGTTTCTAAATTTCAAAGGAATTACTGTAACAAGCCTGCTTTTGTTTGTAGGCAGTCTCACCCTGCCCCCAAAGGTAAGAAGTGTGTTAGAAGGGTTCCCCTGGCTAAGGCTACCCAATCCCCTTCAGCACAGAAGCCTCCTTTTCCTGACAAACCAGGTGTTGTCTGACTGTCCTTGCCCTGCTCTTCTCAGTCACATTCTCTTTCTCTTCATCTTTTCCTGTCCCTTCCTGTTTGGTTAATGATCATTCAAGGCTCCCGGCTTCTTTCCATTATTCACCAGGGGTATTACACGGTATGGAAATCTCTTCCCCAATTTTTGGGTATTCCTCAATTTCCTCAGGAACAGCTGCCCTTTTTTCTATAGGTACTTTGTGGCCTGTTGGCTGTGGAAACAATTCAAGAAGTTCTAGCTCCTCAGAGGCGGAAGGGGGTTTACTCCAGAATGTTCTTGGTCCCCAGGAAAAAAAAGGCACCTGAAGACCCATACTGGATCTTTCTCAGCTAAACAGCTTTTTGAAGGTTCCTTCCTTTTGGATGCTATCCCTTTAAACTTTGTTTCCTCTTCTGCTTCCTCAGACTTTTCTAGTTTGCCTGGATCTTAAGTATGCTTATCTAAATATCCCTATTCATCTCCTTTTCAGGAAGTTTTCTACATTTCTCTGTTGCTTCCTGGCATTTTCAGTTCTCTGCCTTGCCCTTTAGCCTCTCTACTGTCCCAAGGGGTCTTTAACAAATGCCTTGTTCCTGTGATTGCTTTTTGCAGATTGATGGGAATCCAGAACTTTCCTTAGCTAGATGACCTGCTCATTCAGGCCTGTTCTTCAGAAATTTTACTTCACCACTTTATTTGTCTCCTGCAAAGCTTAGGGTTTTCTGTGAATTTCTAGAAATCATTCCTGATTCCTTCTCAGAATCATATTTTTCTAGTGTGCAGGCTCCAAACTGTTCAATAATGGTATCTGTGCCTCCTCCAAAGGCTTTAACTCTGATTGATTTTTTTCACTCCCTTCTTCCTCTGGCTTCCATTAATGCCAATGAGTTTCTAAGGGTTCTGTGTTACATGGCTTCCACCATTCCTATGCTTCCACTGGCCAAGCTTCATATGAGAAAACTCCAATGGTTTCTAAAGTCAGTCTAGCTTCAGCATGTTCATCCTTTAGATTTTCTAGCCCCCCTTCTCCCATGCCTCAAGCTGGAACGTCAGTGGTGGATACATCGATTCTCCCACAACTCAGGGCTTCCTTTTCAACCTCCAGTCAACTCTCAGGAACTCTCTTTACTGAAGCCTTGATCTTGGGATGGGGGGCTCCTTGGTCCTCTGAAAGTGTGGGGCCTTTGGTCTCTTCGACAAAAGAAAAGACCACATCAGTATCAAAGAGATGACAGCCCTTGTTTTAGCTCTTCAGGCTTTTCATTCTCATTTCCTTCCAGGGCCCCTCAGGCTTCTTACAGACAATACCACAGTGATGTGGTATATCAGTAAGCAAGGAGGAACAAGGTCTTATCTCCTGTGCAGACTAGATCATCAGGTTTGGGATCTAGCTGTCCAGTATCAGGTGACCCTTCAGGCAGTTTATATTCCCTCAGATCAGAGCATAATGGCAGATTCTCTGAGCAGGTCCATAACACAATCCCACGAGTGGATGCTTCACAGGGTTGTGTTTCTGGAGATTGTCCACCAGTGGGGCACTCCTCACTAGATCTATTTGCCTCTCCTCTGAACAGACAACTTCCTCCCTTTTGCAGCAGAGTCCCATGTCCTTTGGCCTGGAAAGTGGATGTCCTCTCTTTGTTTGGAAGGTGATGTTTCCTTATGCCTTCCCTCCCCTTCCTCTCATTCCAAAGGTCCTGTTCAAGATAAAAGAGGAGGCTTCCAGAATCTTGCTGGTGACTCTCTTTTGGCCCAGACAGCAGTGATCCCTCTTCTTCTGCATTTAGCCAAGGGCAGTCATCACAAGTTACCTCACAGGGTGGTCCTACTCGCACAAGACAAGGGATCTGTCATCCATCCCAACTGTCAACTCTTCAGCTGACATTGTGGGTGATAGGTTATGATCCCCTTCAGACACCTTTTTTCCGAGGGCGTGCTTTATGTCCTGCAGGAGGCCAGGAAACCCACTACTAGAATATGTTTATCTAAATGCAAGAGATTTTCTGTCTGGTGTCTTTCCCATAACCTAGATTCACTTAACATGGATGTTCCTTTGCTTCTGTCTTATTTTTGTGAATTGCTCAATGCTGGGTTGGCATATTCTTCTGTTAAGGCCCACCTATCAGCTATTTCTGCTTATTTGCCTTTGATTCCCCCTTTGACTTCTGGATTTGAGACCAGTTTCTTAAAGGTGTTCTTCACATTAGGCCTCCTAGAAAGGTCGTTCCTCCTTCCTGGGACCTCAGTTTTGTTTTAGAAAAATTGACTCAGGCTCCTTTTGAGCCTGCAGCTTCAGCTTCCTTGCAACTTTGTTCTTGGAAGACTGTTCTTTTGGCCCTTACCTCTGCCAGACAGGGGTCTGAGCTGCAAGCCTTTATGACTGTTCTGCCTTTTTTCTTTTCATAAGGACAGGGTGTCTGTTCATACTATTCCTTCTTTTATGCCCAGGGTGGTTAATGTGTTCTCTCTTAATCAATCTATTAATTTTCCCAATATTTTCCTTTCTTCACAATTGGCTAGTGAGAAGGTTCTTCCCAGTATGGATCTGCAAAGATAACTTGTATATTATTTGGATAAAACTAAAGCCATTCATAAGTCTCAGCAGCTTTTTGTTTTCTTTCATCCTGGGTCCTTAGGTTTGGCTGTTTCCAAGCAAGCAATTTCTTCTTGGATATCTAAAGTACTTCATTTTATTATTCCTTTCATTGGAAGAGCTTTCCTTCTTCTCTTAAGCTTCATTCTACTAGGGCTGTAGTTTCTTCTGGTGCATTTTTCAAGGGTTTGGATACTAATTATATTCTTGAGGCAGCTATCTGGTCTTTTGTGTATGTTTTTACCAAGCACTATAAGTTGGATGTAATTTCTTGGGCTAGAGCTGGTTTTGCAGGGCCATTCTTCATGGCTTCCTTGAGGGCTGTGTTGACCCTACCCCCTCCAAATCTTCTTTCTGAGCTATTTTACTCTCCCTGTTGTAAATAATATGGCAACAATGATATGGAAAGACATAACTTAACTGTGTAAAATCTTACCTTAACAGTATATGTCTTTCTCTTCACTGTTGTATTATTCGCTCCCTCCCTCCCTCCTCCCCAATCCCTTTTCCCTTCTAGAAGTACTTATTACCTACTAGTGTCCTTAGACTGTTGTTTCTACTGGGACTTTTTCAGTCTGGAATATAGTACATGAGGATGCCAGGTTTATGCCCTATGCCGTGCATTGGGAGCATATGTGTGATGTACGGCATACCCATTACAAACTAAAGGCTTTGGTATACTGGCTGGATGTTGGGCTGCCCTAAGCAGGGGATCCAAGTTTTAGAGAATACTGCAACAGTGAAAAGAAGGACATCTACTATTATGACAAGATTTTACACAGCTGCACTTTTTCTCTTCTCTTGGCAGTAGCCAGGGACAATTACCACAAGCTTCTTCACAAAATAGATGTGCTCACACAAGTCAGGAGGTGTTTAATACTCCTCAACTTGAAACAACTTCAGTGCTAATTCCCTGAATGATAGAGTTTCTCCTTGGGATCTTGACTTTGTTTTGGAAAAGGAACTCTTGCTCCGTTTGAACCAACATATCATGCTGATTTGAGATTCATAACACGGAAAACAGTTTTGTTTGATTGCTTTTCTTTTTGCAAGAAGAATGTCTTGAGTTGCAAGTTCTCCTAGTGAGTCAACCTTATCTCATTTTCAACAAAGAGAGGGTTTCTTTGAGAGCTAATCCTTCATTTATGCCTAAAGCGTTATCTAAGTTTACTTTCAGCCAAGCTAATATTCTCCCTGTCTTCTTTGCAGAACCTAAAATGAGGGATAAAATATAACTCAGATATTATCTTGACAGAATTAAAACCTTCAGAAATTGTTCAGGTATTCATTTTTATGAAGGTAGGAAAAATGGACGTACTATTTCTTTTTGTTATAACCATCATAGCAACCCAATTCCAGGTAGGGACAATGTATATTTACTGTATATTCTGCTAGGGCCTTAACTTCATCAGTGGCTTTTAGGAAAGGGGCAGGCTCTAGAAGTATTCTAGAGGCTGCAGCTTTGTCCTGTCTACATACATTTATGAAGCACTACAAAATAGATTCCTTTTCAAGGTCTAGAGTAGTCTTTGTTTGACCATTTTCCAGGAGCTGCTGGACTCTGTCTTCCTCCCCCCAATTCATATAAGCTATGGTATTCTATCCATATAGCTAAGGCTACCATAGCAGTGATCAAATGATGAATTTCAGACAGCTGTGCAAGTAAACTTACCATAATAATAGATGTTTGAATGATCACTGCTGCAAGAGCTGGCCCCTCTATCGTCCTTTTTTGATACTTATTTTTATCATTGTCCTCTTTCAGGGCTGTAGTCACCCAGTTACAGTTGGCATGAAAGCTCTGAAGGGCTTAGTGCTCAGACTGCTGATTTTCTACAGCTTGAGCTGTTAGTGGTGCGGGAGCCATGGACGGTATCTTTAAGCTTTTGAAACCGGCTGTTTGTTATATCCTGTGCAGGATGTAAAGCGTGTAGCTAACGCTACTGCAGCAATAAATTGTGTTAATTTTATAAGCATGCTTAGCCCCTGAGCCTTTCAAATCTTTTCTGATGCTTACAACTTCATTTCTCAATTCTGACCTTCTTTAATGAAAAATTCATACAGTCATTACCCAAATATAAATCTAAAAAGTATTCCTGTGTCTGTCAAATTACCATTACTGTTTCCGGAAGGAGCGTGATGTGAAATACTGCTATCAGTGTCAGTGATTCAATATTCTGAGATGCCAAAGAGAGATGTCCATGGCCAGCCTGGCTTGGAAGCTCCTTGCTTGACGATTGGTGGGAGGATTTACACTATGGCTACACTCCTCAGACAGAATACCATGAAAAGGGAAAAAAAATGAAAGGGTAGTTCATGGCAAAGTGCTTCTGGAGGCAAGTCCATTGCAAAAATGGCTTTCATATCATGAGCTAAAGCTGTTACCAGTTCATAGATTTTGAGCAAGGGGGGACTCTCTTCTACCCTTTAGGGTGCATTCCAGGGTGCAGTTATCACTCAGACCAAGTTTATCAGAAATACCTCAAGGCTGATATGATCCCATATAGCAACATCTGGAGTCACCCAGCCATGGATCAGGTGTACCCCGGGTTGAGGTCTCAAGTGCTAGTTTCTGTCCCCAAGGCCAAGCAAGATCTGTTTGCCCCAGTTGAGGAGGGACTTCTTGTCATCTTGCATCAGGCCTCTCCAGTTTAAGCCCAGACATCGGACACAGATGAGTGGTAGGAGCTTGAGTCATGTCTGCAGGACCACCTCAGTATGGAATGTGCTATGCCAATATTAAGCCTAGTACAGTCCTCTTTTCTACATATACCACTTTTGCATGGTATGCACTCAAGTAATGGTTCCCGATCCCCAAAATCAGGTGTACAGACATTGAGACCATGCAAATACATACACCTGGAGCTTATAGCTGTCTCCTTTTTAGGCATGTATGAGGAATCTCAAGACCTAATGTCTCTAAAATGACAAAGGAACCCAGTCCTCCCCCTTTTGATGTCCATTAGTCGATCCATATTTTGATGAGACTCAGAAGGTCATTAAGTGTAGTTTGAATGGGCCTTGGGTCCTCATCCCTTTTCATAGAAATGCCGGAATGTACATCTGGAAAAGAAAGTAGAAGAGATGTGGAGGAATTTTACTCATAGGCTTGATTATCAGGGATGCTGTTATGAAACACCATGACTTTGCTTCTGTGGCCTCCAATAAAGTAGATACCTTATACAAGCCTCCGACTGATTGGAACAAGTCCCTCACAAGGCATCCGTGACCATTTCCTGTGTTATCCTGTGGATGTAGCATAGCACCCATAGGCCAAAGCATTTTGCTGTCCCACCGCTAGAAATAGTCCAGAGCTCTAAATAGTTGTGGCAAGTGACTAACTCCTCTACACATTGGAACATGTGTCCTCAGCTGCTTATCTCACCTGTCCAAATTCTTCTCCTTCCAGGTGGATCCAGGTTTTGAAAAAGTTTATGCACTTGGCTGAGCCTATGCTCAAAGAAGACCTAATTTAGACTTGGTCTGAGGCTTTTACCTAACTGACTCAGTTTTGGATTATGCTGATTCTTTGGCCAAGCCATAGGCTTAGTTATTTGCGTGTATAAGGTTGACCTGCTGAAATTATCCTGTCTCTCAGTGTGGAACTCAGAAACAATATTATGAATGCTATGTACAAGAAAAGTACATTTTGGCCAGGTCTGTTAAGACCCGGTGGATGACCTCTTAAATATAAAACATGATGTCATTTGCAGGAACCTTCCATGAGTTAAACCACAGGCATTAAGACCACTCAAGATGTAGTGCGTTCCCAGCAGTCTGACCCTTCCTTCCTTCATTATCCATTAATGCATTGCTGCCATCTTTTTCTCCTTTCCAATTATTTTCTACCATGAAAGAGTTCAGTTGCTTAACATGGCATCACTCTGCTTGTTTTAAATAAAAAGCTTTGACATATTTTGATAAGCTGAGTGGAAGACTTAATTTTTTTAACTGGCACAAAGAGAACTGGCACAAAGAGTAGTGTTTGGCAGTCTGACATAGTTAAATAAATTGGTTTAAGATATTTTGGTTCTTAATGTATCAGTTTTAGCAGCTTAAGCCCATATTTGCAGCCACAGTGAGTTCTGTCAGTAAATATAATTGCGGCAAACAGATTCTAGCAATTCACAAACATTCATTGTGATTTTCCTGATTGAGTGCTTTCAGAATTTGCTTGGCATTTAACAATGCTGCTTAGTGTTGTTACCAGACGTTGCTTAAAATCATATGCTCTAGAGGTTTTAGTGTTTGTACTAGGAGACCTTGGGATCTCATGTTATTTGGGATGCTTTCTTTGTTTCTCCTTTTTAATACAAGCAAAGCACAAATTAGACAAGCAGGAGAAAAGTAACATACTTTTTTACCTTTTACTTTAGAAGCTAAGTAAATGAACAGATGAAGGAGCCTAAATCACAATCTGTGTCAAAATTTCCTACTTTAATAACCATGGTATCCACTGCTACATCTGGCGAGGCACCTTCCATGGCAGTGGTATCTAACTTTTATACTTCTGTGCAGCCACCCTGATGCTTCTCTTTGCTTCCACTCACCTAATGAAGTTGACAGCTGACTTGCAACAAAATGATGATCTGTTGGACATTTTTAAGCTGCATTTCCAAGCTGAGAACAAATGCAGGTCCATACCTCTGCGGATCTCATCAACTTGTCTGACTTCTGCCTTCAAGGCATCTATACATAGAGTGCCAGACCTGTATGTATTGGCATCACTGGCTTCTGTTTACCCAACACCTGGTTGCACATCAGCATCCCTACATACCTATATGTCAGGCATCAGTGCTTCAGGTGATACTGGGGAAGGGGTCGATACCATTGGATAAATAATACTGGCTGTCTTAGTTATGTAACAGTTAAAATTGTCGGTTGTGAATGTTTTAGTTTAACTCTTGAAGCTTTCAGGAAAAAGTCTAGAGAACATGAGAGAATGGCAGAAGAGATTGTCAGTTTGTTCATTGCAACATTGCACTTGCTTTAGTAGGTAAATGAGGGGAAGCTAAATTACTGTCTCTGAAATGCTGGTAGACTCTATGATAAGGGGTCAAGCAACTCAGTACTTTGCCCGAGGATATGAAAAGCTAATTGATAGACAAGGTCTGTAACACTGCTGAAGAAATGAGTAGAAAGGCTGACCTCTGTGTAGCCAGCAAGGCAGGGCTGCACAGGAGGGTTTACCTAGCACTACATATGAGTATAAGTCAACCCATGAAGGTCAGTCTAAACCATCACATAGATGCATAGAGAAAGGAGAAAGCCAGTGATTCAGATGCATGCCAATGGCTTGGGGTTAAATGTTTCCACTGAATAAGCTTTGAGCATATGCAGTATATATGACCACACACAGAGCAAAGAGATGAGGAACAAAGTCACATGGATCAGGTAGCAGAGGTGGTGCCATAGTAGTGTCAGTGTGTCTTAACAGCAGTTGTTCCAAAGTACCATAAAGACTTGTATTCTGTCATAGTGTAAGGGAAAGAAACAGTTTGGAAAAGAGATGCAGCAACAGACCTGACATAACTGTTATTAGGCCTGCAGTTGTTAAAAAGGAGCATTTCTTGCCCCAACAATCTGGCAGTCCACTGCAAACAGAACCCATTGAAGAGGCACCTTTTCAAATGCCATTGTCCAGAGTTCGTGTACAGGAAATAGGGGAGGGGGCTGAGGGAGCAAGCAAGTGGCAGTCTGGTAACAATGCCTGATTTCATCAAATGTTTTAATAAGAAATGGTGTTAAAGATATAGTACCCTATCAACATGGAGCCAACTGCAACAGTGCGTGGAGACAAATGCATGGGAATGGCAGCAGAGTGGAGACCTAGCTAGTATCCCCACCCTGACAAATGCAGGTAATATGGCAACTTCAGCGGAAGAGGCAGGTAGTAGCCGCTAGTCTAAGCCCTAGCTGTCATAACATGCCAGAAGGGTAATGAGTAGAGATCACAAAGAAAGAGATGAGATAGACAGAGCTCTCAGATCCTAGCATAAAAGTCCTGAAGGAGGTAGCCAAGGACTTTTATGATTTTCATGGGAAGGGAGAGTCTGCATTCTACTAGGACCCAATATTATTGTACAGAGAATAGATTCCTAAAGGAGGACAATAGGAAGAAGTGATAGAATAGTTGCCAGTGGACACTTTTAACCCATTTTCAAGCCATATTGGATTAGAGTATAGAAAAAAGGACTTGTACAAAGATGTTCATCATGCATACAGCTGCAGTCATAACAGATGGGTTCTCCTGCCGTCAGGCGGGTCCTCGGTCGGCTGAATTCCAAAGTCTAGGTCCGGCGTCGGTTGTCGTCGCTTCTTCCCTGACGTCAGTGCGACAGGGGTATAAAGGAACCAGCCGACGCCATTTTCTCCAGTCTTTCTTGCCGCGCGGTGCCCGAAGCAGAAGCATTTCGCAAGTGCCGGTCGGCCAGCTCCTGAAATTACGAAAATTCTGAAACCGAAGTCTTCTTGAAAGCTAAGTACCCCATTGGGGAAACTTTTCTTGCCTCAGACCGATGTCAGACAAAGTTAATAATTGTATTTCATGTGGGAAGCAAATACCGCATAAGGATTTCCATTCCCTCTGTATACCTTGTTTAGGCCCAGACCATGATGTCTTGGTCTGTCGTTTTTGTGCTACATTCAACAAACGCACCATTAAGCGTCGGGCGGAGTTCGCCCAGCATTATTTTGGAAAAACATTTAACTATATTATGTCTTCGGATACTCCGACTGCAGTTTTGTCTAAAAAACGCAAAGATAAGGACCGACATACGAGGTCCGCGGCCTCTACCGACACCACGCCAAAGCCGACTACACGTGGTCCGGTTCTCAGCGAGGCGCCTATGCAACCCCTGACTACCGACGACACTTCATTGGTGGTGTCTCCTGTGCCCGAGGTCGCAGGCTCCTCGGCCCACACCCCGACTACAGATACCGAAGCCACTCTTGGTGTTGAACCTCAAAATGTGGACAGGTCTACCTCCACTCAAGGTGTCTTCAGACCTTCCTCTTCTTTTTCCATCAAGGCTTTCACTAAGTCTAAAGCAGCCATGCATTCTAAGAGACAAGCTACACAGGGCCCATCTCCAGGCCCCATGCCTAAAAAACAGATACTTAAAATGGCTGAGAAAAGGCCCAGAGTGGAGGAAGAATCCCCCTCCTCTGATCAGGGCTCCATTATTTCAGAGCACTCTGATGATCAGGAACATTCTTACTCCCCTTTTGAATACTCTGATGCAGAGGAGTCCATTCCTTCTGTATCCCCCCCAGAGGATTACTCATTTGGGGAAATTTTGCATACCTTAAGGGAACACTTCCACTGGGAAGGCCAAGATTATTCAGATTCCAAGAAAAGGCTTAGGGAATTTCTCTTGCTACCTCAGCACAGGCCTCTGGCTATACCTCCTGTCTTGGACATCCTAGATGATGTTTACTCAGAGGCCTGCCTTAACCCGGATTCTCTGCCTCCAGCCCCAGTCAAGCCTGACAGGTACTACAGGGTTCCTGACTCACACCAATTTCTATACAAAAGCCATGCTGCTGACCCAGAAACCATCTCACAGGGCCCCAAGGGAATTAAGGCCTCCACTGCTAAAAACCCATTACCTTCCGAGAGAGATTCCAGATCCTTAGAAAGGTGGGGAAAAAAGGTATATACCTCAGCTACCTTAACCATGAGGGCCTTAAACTGTCAGTTCCATATGCTAAAATACCAACAGTTTTTGTTATCACAATTGAAAAGTAAAATGTCACAACCTGAACAACCAGACTTGAAGGAGTTGCAGGATTTGATGCATAGTGCAGAACAAGTGGGTAAGCATACCTTACAATGTGGTTTTGATGCTCTAGAGGCCTCATGTAGAGCTGCTGTTACAGGATCAGTCATACGTAGACATGCCTGGCTCAAGGAACAAACCTTGCCTGATCATGTCAAAGCTAAATTACTAGATGCCCCTCTACAAAAGGATGTATTATTTGGTGCTAATGCTGAGGGGAGGTATTAAGGAAAATGGAGGAAAAGGCTAAATCAATGCAAACTGTGAAAGATTTTCTACAGGTACAACCCCCACGTTTCAGTAGAAATTGGCCTTCCAAAAATTGGTCCTTTCCAGCCACGGACAGACCCCAAAGAGGTAGATACAGGCGCCCGAGGGGCAGAGGGCAATCCCAAGGATCATTTAGAGGCAGACAATGGCAAACTCCTACACAAAGAGGTGGTGAGGATAACTCGCAATCATTCAGAAAGCAAGCCCAATGACTTTCCCCTTTGCATGCCAAGCAAGACTCAAATGGCAGCCCCCTTAGGAGGAAAACTGGCATTATTTTCAAAAAATTGGCATATTGTCACAAAAGACAAATGGATCCTGGACATTAAAAACAGAGGCTACAGATTCCATTTTCACACCCTTCCAAAAATGAGGGGCATGCCAAACCTGCCACACAATCAAAGGTCAGAGGCACAAAGGCAAATTACAGATCTCATAGACATGAAAGCTATTCAAGAGGTACCTACGCACGAACAAGGTCAAGGTTTTTATTCCAGACTATTCCTGGTACCAAGGAAGGGAAAAGATTAGAGACCTATTTTGGACCTATCCATCCTAAACACATTTCTACTTGTACCAAAATTCAAGATGCTCACTGTACAGCAGCTTCTTCCCATGCTGGGCAAGGAGTCTTGGCTGGTAACATTGGACCTCAAGGAGGCATACCTGCATGTCCCAATCAGACAAAATTGCAGAAGATACCTCAGATTTCTTGCAGGTTCCACCCATTATCAATTCTCTGTATTGCCCTTTGGCTTATCTACTGCGCCCAGAGTATTCACGAAATGCCTGGCATCAGTAATTGCCTACTGCAGACTTCAAGGGATACAAATATACCCCTATTTGGATGACTGCCTCATCCAAGCGGACAGCAAGCACATTCTTCTAAAACATCTGGCTTATGTAATAATGTTGTTGAACTCTCTGGCATACACAGTCAACAAAAAGAAATCAAGGCTAATACCCTCTCAGAAGATAATTTTCCTGGGTGCCAACTTGGACACAAACACCCAGATGGCCTACCTCACGCCAGAGAAGCAGGGGCAACTAACTCAATACTTCAGAGCACTAGCAAATTGCACCAGGCTGACTGCAAGGAAAATCCTGCAGGCACTGGGATTCATGGCATCTTGCATCTTACTAATCCCATGTGCAAAGCTGCATATGAGGAAACTTCAATGGTACCTGAAAACCTATGGTCTCAACACAGCCACAGTTTGGAAACAATAATACCACTAATTCCATGTCTACAAAAGGAATTTCTGTGGTGGGCTCAAGCATGCCAAACAAACACAGGTCTTCCATTCAGCAAGCCTCAAGCAAATCAAGTCATCACAACAGACGCCTCGGACTACGCCTGGGGCGCAAATGACAGATCGGTGCATTCAGGGCAAATAGTCCCAAAAGAAAAGCACCTTCACATCAATCAAAAGGAAATGCTAGCAGTAATAAATGCTATTATAGCTTTCAAAGACCTTCTGCAACCAGGTCAACTATTGATAAGGACGGACAACACCACAGTTATGTGGTACATAAACAAACAGGGAGGAACACATTCATACCCCCTATGCAGACTGGCCATGTCACTTTGGAACATGGCCATGGACTTACAAATCGAACTACAAGCACAGTACTTGCCAGGCAAGGAAAACACGCTGGCAGACAACCTAAGCAGAAATATGACAGATCCACACGAATGGAAGTTGCATCCAAAAGTTTTTACAGAAATAATCCAAGCATGGGGAAGGCCAGACATAGATCTCTTTGCCTCCCACAAAAATCACCAATTGACAAAATTCTGCTCAAGGATTTTCCATCCAAAGGCCTGGAGAGTGGATACTCTCAATTTCAGTTGGACATCAATGACAGTTTATGCCTTCCCACCTCTTCCTCTGCTGCCCAAAGTCCTATTGTAAACCAGAGCAGACAGACCAAAGATGATTCTCATGGCTCCAGACTGGCCAAGACAACACTGGTACCCACTCCTGAGGAGCCTGACGCATTCCCCACCATGGACCCTGCCTCTAATGCCTCTTCTCCTGACTCAGCACAGCTTCAAAACTCTTCACAGCCAGCTAAAACACTCAATCTAGCCGCATGGAAGATTCCTTAGCATCACAACAGACCCTACTCTCCAAGGAGGTGCAGGATGTCATTTTGGAGGCCAGAAGGCCATCAACTAGAAAAGCTTACTCCGCAAAATGGAAACGGTTTTGTGTCTGGAATGAGAAAAAGGGCCAGGATCCTGGAAAACTGAATTTACCTCAAATACTACAGTATCTAGCTGAGCTGCTAAGCAGTGGACTTTCATTCTCCTCCATCAAAATCCACGCCTCAGCCATTTCTGCAGAATATAACACTGATCCACCCTTATTCTCTCACCCTCTCTTAAGACAGTTCCTCAGAGGGGCTAAGAAACTAAGACCCCCAAGGAAACAACCAATACCTGCATGGGATCTCAATTTCATTCTGGAAAAACTGACCTTGCCTCCCTTTGAGCCAGCTGCCTCATCAGATTTGCAATATTTGTCCTGGAAAACAGCTTTCCTTCTGGCTATTACCTCAGATCGTAGAGTTTCAGAACTACAAGCTCTCATGGCTGTGCAGCCTTTTATCATCTTCCATCAGGGCAGAGTCTCCTTATGAACCAACCCGTCCTTTATGCCTAAAGTGGTATCCAGGGTAGCTTTGAATCAGGCCATACACTTACCTACCTTTTATCCTAATCCTCAAAACAAAGGGGAGAGATTACTACATTCCTTGGACATCCACAGACAACTGCGTTATTATTTGGACAGAACAAAGCCTTTCAGAAAATCAGAACAGCTCTTTGTGTCCTATGCTGTAGGAGCTCAAGGAAAGCCAATTTCCAAACAGACAATCTCAAAATGGATAGCCCACTGCATACGCTTGTGCTATTCTTTTCATGGCAAAACTGTACCTACAGGCATCAGATCTCACTCCACAAGGGCCACAGCTACCTCAGCAGCTTTCCTCAGAGGAGTCCCTACCAAATATATTTTGGAAGCAGCCACTTGGAGTTCTGTGCATACCTTCTCCAAGCACTACCACCTACCATTATACTCCAAAACTAGAGCAGGCTCTGCCACTGCAGTCTTGCAGGGCATCCTGGCTCCTCCTAGTTCCACCTAGTGCCTACCACCCTTTTCTTAGCTTTGGGATTCTACCCATCTGTTATGACTGCAGCTGTATGCACGATGAACATAGTACAGTTTTGTACCTACCATAAATGTAGATGTTCGAGTGCTAATACAGCTGCAGTCCAGGTTTCCCTCCCTCCTTCCCCTCTTGGGACAGGCCTATTGGCTAACACCTCCTCATACAACCTGTTTGGGGTATTCTTTTATGGTGTATTTGCTTGCAACTACTGTATTTTGATTATATTGCATTGCTTTATTACACAAATTTATGTATTGCCTTCCTCCTGGGGGCACCTGACATCTGGGGCAAGAAAAACTGAAGAAAATGGCGTCGGCTGGTTCCTTTATACCCCTGTCGCACTGACGTCAGGGAAGAAGCGACGACAACCGACGCCGGACCTAGACTTTGGAATTCGGCCGACCGAGGACCCGCCTGACAGCAGGAGAACCCATCTGTTATGACTGCAGCTGTATTAGCACTCGAACATCTACATTTATGGTAGGTACAGAACTGTACTTTTCCATTGGCCAAGCATTGCAAAAGCTATGAGGGGGTAATGCAAGAAATGTGAGCATTGCCAAAAAGTTGGCAAGGCAGGAGACAAAGGCAAGGCTGCTTTGATAATTTTGTCTACTATAGTAGAGCTGTTCTAAGGGATAGCCAAGAGCATTATGGGAGGCCTCTTAGTACCTCAAGTGTGACAGGTATGATGTATATCTTCGTGGTAGTTGACTATGGTACTAGGTTTTCCAAGGTATTGTCTCTTATCTCTGCTGAGACAGAGGGGGGTGATGAATACTCTGTTAGAAATTTTCTGCATCATCAGTTTTTCTGGAAAATATTGGCAGATTGTGTTGCTAATTTCATATAAGTTCTTCTGACCTGTTTGTGGAAGCATTTTGAAACAAAGTAGTTAATGACTACCACCTACTATCCACAAACAAATTAGTCTGAGAGGTTTAACTATACTCTTAGGAACATGTTGCAGGCATTGGGGCAAGTATCTGCCCCACTTCTTTTGCATGAAAAAAGATACCCCAGGAATCCACAGTCTTTTCCCATTTGGGCAACTGTGTGGTCACAGAGTGGGGGGTATCCTGGAGTTAATTTTCAGTAAGTTGGAATGTGAATTTGATTCCCACATGGAGCTTGCTAAGGAGTATGTGCTCAGTTTCAGGACTAGGAATAAGGAACTCATGTGACTGGCACAGGAGCATCTGTCACAAGCACAGCAACAAAATGTGTGGTATGACAAGAAAGCTAGAACCCAAGAATGTTCTGTTGTACAAAAGGTAATGATGTTTACTCTGTTCAACAAAATAAACAGTTGGTAGCCTAAAAGTGTTCTTTCACTGCTGTGAAAAAGGTAAGCAATGTTTTGTATGTGATAGAGTTACACAAGTTAGAGGCAGAAGCAGAAACTCTACGTTAACGTGCCAAAGCCTACCATAATAGAGATATGTTAATATTCTGTATTTGCTGCGGGCCACAGGTGGACTTGGAGTATTCTGATAGACCTCAGTATGGTTCAGTATGATACTTCAGTGGTGGAAGAGTTTTTTTTTTTTGCATGATCATTGCCTCCTACCCATATTCTGGAAATTCAAGTAGCACTGCAGGAATATGGGAGCATGTTATCTGCTAAACTGTGATCTTTCCAGTTGGTGGAGCAGCATGTGCACACAGGGCCCCAAAAACTAGTCAAACAAGCTTCTTCCTCTGTGTTGGAGAAGTTCATGCCAAATATGCAGGTGAAACCGTTGATGATGAATTTGGGCATAATCCTGTAATCCCACTGGTAGTGCTAGTGCCAAAGAAAGATGAGAACACTATGCCGTTTGTAGACTGTAGGAAACTGAGCACAAGGGTCAGATACTTGCCCCATGTGTAGGACTGATTAATCTTTAGAGCATTTGAGTGTGGCTAAGTATTTAACTACTACTGACCAGACTAAGGGTTATTGACAAATATCATTGATACCTGCAGTAAGTGAGAGGTTAGCTTGTTTCTCTTTTTGGGTTGTATTGCTCCACTAGAATGCCTCAGTAATTTTCCAGAAGCTAGCAGATTGCATTCTGGCTGGAGCTGGAGACTGCTGTTGCTTACCTAAGTGTCCATGCCTATGGTATTCCCATCCATGGTTAAATCTGACCATAAACTAGTGATCTTCCCTTTAAAGTCACACCCCCCTAAAAAAATGAATTTAAGGACTTCAAAAGAACAAACATACTAAAACTCTCTAATAACATTTCAAAAGTTACTTTTAACTTTACCAGTCACCATTCGGCTTCAGTTGCTACTTTCTCCCACCTTGAAAACTGCTTAGACCTGGTAGGCTCTGTTAGAATCAGATATATTGGGAAATTCTAAAGCAAACCACCGTGGTGGTCTACGTTCCATAGCAAAAGGAAACGACTTCTAAAGATCTATATTAAATCTAAATTTGCTCACATAAAGACTATCAAAAGGATCAGCAAAAAATAAATAAAACTAATAGCTACCATCAAAAATAGTAAAGCTATACACAAACTGGAGCAAGCATTTGAAGCCCAGGATGATTAAAACTTCTTCTTTAAGTACTTCTGAAAATTAAAAAAAAGAAACCGCACCCAGAAGTGTTCTGAAGTAATTTGAAACATTATGGCGCTCTTGGAATGTGTGTCCAAGGCTGGTATGAGTCTAGCATTGAGCAGCATTTTACCTTCTCCAAGGATGATGGCACAATACGAACAAAAGATGACTGACTTATTGGACTTAGTTTCTGGTGTCATTCTGGGGGGGGGGGGGTGCAGTATTTGTCAGCATGGAATGAGATGGTCAGCAGACCGCACTGCTTTGCCAGAGGTGATCTACACCTCTCCCCTCTAGGCTTTTGAATATTAGCTAAAACATTGTCCTCTCTCATAGTGCCTTTTTTAAGCAATGCCAAACTGAAAGTACTTCTGACATAGCAAATCAAAACTAAGAAAATCTAAAGGTGTTACTCCTCAATTCTAGGAGTATAAACAAAATAAACTCCACTCCCTAGAAGCTGTTTTCACCCTAGAGGATGATGATGTCTGTGTGGTCACTGAGACATGGCTAAAAGCCATGGACAGCACACCAGCAGTGCCAGATTATAACGCCTTCCACATATTTAGACCAGTTAGTACACAGACAGGGACTAAAGGTGGAAGTGTCTCATTTTACATCAAAAATAAATACACCTCAAGGCTGTTCAAACAGGACAATACACTTGAACCTCTCCAAGTTCAAGTAATCATAGGCAAAATCCAATACCACTTCCTTGCAAGCTATAGGTTACCATCTATGACACAAGAAAACCATACCATGTATTTAAATTTATTAGAAACACTCGCCATTCTACCCAGTGTCATTCATGGGCGACTTTAATTTATCCCCACTATTTACTGGGCATCATTCATAACACCAAACATAAAGGCACAGAGATTCCTGGAATTTGTAAACACCCTGGACCAGATTGTCAGTACACCGACCAAAGGTGTAGCCATACTGGATCTGGTTGTCACTAATATGGGAGAGAGTGCTGCCCAACCCCTAATGTAATACCTTCTCTGGTAAGATCAGACCATAGAATGGTCTCTTTTGAAGTAAAAATAAAACCTGGAACCCCAGCCAACCCTGGAATATTCAGGAACTACTCTAAAGCTAATGTCCTACTATTAAGTGATAAGCTGGCAAAATTTCAAGCCTCCATAAACCCTGAGAACACTGCTGCCAATGTGGAACCGTTCATAGAAACACTATGCAATCATGTTAATAGCTGCATAGAGGCAGCTGTACCCACCAGGAAGAAGTACAGAACTAACTCAAAAAAACAAGCCACCCTGGTGGAATCACATCAGTAGGCTGTATAACAGAAGGAAAATAATCATTGCAAAAATTAGGAGGTGCAGCACCCAGCAGGATTAAAGTACTCTCATCAAACTAAAACAACTCAGAGGATTAATAAAGTCTACCAAAGCCAAATTTGAGCTAAATTTGGCCTCCCAGGCCAAGGACAACCACAAAGTATTCTTTACCCGTGTCTGCAGTCTCAAAGGCAATACACAATTGTGTGCAGAGCTCATTGTTAATGGAGTCACCTACACTGAGCCAAAGTATGTAGCAAACCTACTGGCTGACAAATTCAGCTCCAACTTTACCCCTCTCTCCCCCTCAACATTCCCTCAGGAAATACAACTCCCCCTGCTATCACTATGGAACAGGTCGCTACCACTCAGTCTAAGACCAAGAACACTGCATCATTGGGCCCAGACAATATCCCAGGATGCCTTCTTAATAGTATGAAATATGGCCTATCAGGCCATCTTGAATTGTTGTTTAACTGTAGTCTCCAAACAGGCTTCATACCTCATGTATGGAGAGCAGCAGCAGTCATCCTTCTGCACAGTGGTGGCCATCTACAGACCATGGGAAGTACAGACCCATAAGTCTCACTAGTCTCATATGGAAAGTGATGGAAATAATTATCATGGAAATGGTCAGTAATGACATAGGAAATCTCCAGATACTGGACCTAACCCAATTTGGTTTCATCAAGTGCAGGTCATGCCTACTCAACCTAGTGGACTTCTTTGAGAAGGTCACCAAAGCAATGGATGAGGGCAAAATGGTTCACATTGTGTATCTTGACCTGGCCAAGGCATTTGACACAATACCCTACTTGGGCATTGTTGACAAACTTAAGAGGTTAGGTACAAACCCTTATGTTAAAAAGTGGATAGCCTTCTGGCTCACAGACAGGACCGAGGAAGTTAGAACTGGGAAGTCCACCTCCTCGGGAACAGCTTCCTCTTTCCAGAGGTGCTTTATGCTCTTTTGACCCAAGGCAGCATTGAAGTTGTGCCCCCTGCCCAGGAAGGGAAGAGTTTTTATTCAAGAATGTTTCTGGTTTCCAGGAAGCAGGGCACCTGGAGACCAATTTTGGTCTTTCCTCAGAACACCTTTCTAAAGGACCCCTACTTTCGAATGTTATCCCTTTAAACTTTTTTCCCTCTTCTTCTTCCCCAAGCATTTCTGGTCTCTTTGTTTTTTCAAGGATACTTACCCTTTCAGGAAGTTTTTCTGCTTCTGTGTTTCTTCCATGCATTTTCAATTTTCTGTTTTACCCTTTGGCCTCTCTTCTGCCCCACAGGTATTCACCAAATGCCTCACTCCTGTCATTGTCTTTTGCAAGATGAGAGGGGTTCAGATGTGATATTTCCTTATTTGGATGAGTTGCTCATTCGGGCCTTGCCCCTGAAGGTTCTGCTTCAGGACCTCCAGTTTATTGGTTCTCTGCTGCAAAGTCTGGGGTTCACCATAAACTTTCAAAAATCAGTCCAGATTCCTTCTCAAGATCATGTTTTTCTTGGTTGCAGGATCCATCCCATTCCCATGCTGACATCTCTGCCTTCCCCAAGGCCGTTTCTCTGACTGCTTTTTTTCTAGTCTTCTCTTCTTGTGGCTTCAGTCATGACCAGGGACTTTCTCAGGGTCCTCGGGTTCATGGCTTCCACCAATTCCTGTGCTGCCTCTGTCCAGGATGCATAGGAAGAAACCTTTAGTGCTACTCCAAGTCAGTGTGGCTTCAACATTGTCATCTCCTGGAATTCCTAGCTCCCTTCCTTCTCTGTCTCAAACTTGAGCTTCAAGGGTGGATTCCTCAACTTTCTTTCAATTCGGGGCTTCCGTTTTCAACCTCTAGTCCCGACTCAAGAGCTCTTTTCAGATGCCACAGACAGGGGATGGGGGAGATTCCTTCAGTTCTGTCAAGGTCCATGTTCTCTAGCCTCTTCATCAGAATTCATACCACATCAACCTAAAGGAGAATAGGGCTCTCCTTTTAGCTCTTCATGTCTTTCATACCCTGTTTCATCCTGGGACTCTCAAAGTTTTCACAGAAAATATAGCAGTAATGTGGCATGTCAGCAAGCAAGGTGGTACACAGTCCTAACTTCTTTGCAGGCTCGTTCTTCAGGTCTGGGATCTAGATACCTGGTATCAAGTGACTCTTCAGGCTGTCTACATTCCTCAGAGCAAAATATACTTGCAGACTCTTTGAGCAGGTCTAGCACACATGCTCATAATAGGTGCTTCACAGAGATGTGTTTCTGGACATTGTCCATTGGTGGGATATTTCTCAAGTAGGTCATTTTGCCTCACCTCTGAATAGACAAATTTCTATATTCTGTTCCAGAGTCCTTCTCGCTTGGAAGGTGGACACCCTGTCTTTTCCTCAGAAGGGGATGTTTCTGTACCCCTTCCCTTTCCATCCAAGGGTCTGTCACAAGGTCAGGCAAGACTGCCTCAAAACCTTGCTGATGACTCCTTTTTAGCCCAGAGAGCATTGGTACCCCCCTTTTTTTTTCACTTGGTCAGGTGCAATCACAAGTTTCCTTACCGGACAGACCTTCTCACACAAGACAGAGGGTCTCTCATCCATAGTCATGTGTCCAGTCTTCAACTGATACTGTGGGTGAAAGGGTTTTGATCCCTTTCAGGCACCTCTCTCCTGAGGATGTGCTTCGGGTCCTGCAGGAGGGCAGGGAACCCACTACTAGGAAGTCATATTTGTCCAAATGGAAGAGGTTTTCTGTCTGGTGCATTTCTCAAAACCAGGATCTCTTTTCAGTGCAGATTCTTACAGTTCTCTCATTTGTGTGATCTGCTTCATTCTGGGTTAGCATTTTCTTCAGTTTAAGCTCGCCTATTAACAATTTCTGCTTCTCTTCCTTTAACTTTTCTGGCCTCAAGATTTGAAGTCAAACAATTTCTTAGAGGCATCCTTCATATCAGGCCTCCCAGGAAGACTATTCTGTCTTCCTGGGACGTGAATTTTGTTCTTGAAAAATTGACTCGGGCTCCTTTTCCTGCTGCTTTGGCTTCCTTACAACATTGTACTTGAATGACTGTTCTTCTTTTGACCCTTAGTTCAGCTAAGAGAGTATCTGAGCTTCAGGCTATCATTTCTGTTCCTCCCTTTTTAGTTTTTCAGGTGTCTCTTTGTACTAATCCTTCCTTTATGCTCAAGGTAGTCAATGAGTTGTCTCTTAATCAGTCTGTTAATTTGCCTTCTTTTTTTCCTTCTCCACAGACCACCAGTGAGAAGGTTATTCACACCTTGGATTTGCATAGACAGCTCAGATATTATTCAGATAAGACTAAGACTATTTGCAAATCTGAGCAACCTTTTATTTCCTTTCATCTCAGGTCTTTGGCATTAGCAGTTTCTAAACAAACCACCTCTTCCTGGATTTCTAAGGCCATTTCCTTTCGTTATACTTTTCAGGGTAAATGCCTTTTTCAAAGGCCTGAATATCAATTCCATCCTTGACACTGTTACTTGGACTTGTCCATACCTTCATGCAGCATTACAAGTTGGATGTTATTTCCAGAGCAAGAGCTGGCTTTGCCAGGGTCAGCTTGCATGGGTTTATAGAGGGCTTTTCAGTGTCTTCCTACTCCCAAGTTTCCTCTCAAGCTTTTGTACTCTCCCTTTCATAAGAAATTCTGCAACAATGTTATGGAAGGACATAGTACAGTTGTGTAAAATCTTACCATAACAGTAGATCTCCTTCTTTTCAGTGTTTATTCCCTCCCTCCTCCCCTCTCTGCTCTGCCCCTTTGGCCAGGGATTCTTTTCTCTTTCCTCCTTCTGGAAGTACATGTTCCTCCTGGTCCCTAGAGACATTCTGTTCCTCCTGGAGCTTTTCAGTGCTGAGGTGTGTGCTTCCATGCATCATCTTTATGCCCTACGTCTTACGTTGGGAGCATACATGTGACATACGATGCCTGTAAACACTAAAGGCTTTGGTATACTGGTCAGATGTTAGGCTATCAAGAGATCCCTTGTGTGAGGAATACTGCAACTGTGAAGAGAACATCTACAGTTATAGTAAGATTTTATACAACTGTACTTTATATCCTTGGCAGGATATAACTCGTATAGCTAAAGCTACTGCAGAAGTGATCATGCAAACATCAACTGTTAAGGTAAGTTTACTTACAAAACTGTATTGTCTGCTGCTGTGGTGATTTCCTCATGCAAGAATACTATGCCACATTACTTAGAAGGTTTAGCGTTTTCATATTGTGAGTGAGCTTCTCTGTGTGCCTTAACTTAGAACCATATATGCAGCTGCACGTTTCTTTTTTCAATGCCCTGTCTCATTAAATATATTTAAGTGCACTGGACAATAGCATTTTGCTGCTGAATTAAACAGTCTGATATTATAGAGCTAGACTTTAGAAAGTAACAGGACCATTGACTGTGAGCTTTAGAATCTTTCAACATAAAAAAAAATTCCCAGGCTGCAAAAAGCTCTCCCTCAAATTCCATAATGCACTGCTAAGGCAGACTACCCTACATGCCTCCATATACACTTGGTATCTCCAGACTGCTTCTAGAGAAAATACTTTTTGAGGTAAGGTTTATCTTCTGATAGCTTTTTCAACACTATGTGGTTACCTTTATTCCTTTATCTTTTGCTACCTTGCTAATGAATAGCTTCCATTTCTTTCCCCAATTTTAAAACAATTAGATTTTCAGTGTCTCATGCAGAGTATTAAAAACACAACACAACACACACACACGCGCATTAAATAAAACAAACAATTAAAATGTGACTTCATTAACAAGAAAACCAATTAAATTAACTTAAAAGAAATTTCCAGTTTATATTCCCAGTTAAGACCTCTTGGTTTTAAAGTGCAAAACTTTAAAATATATGTTGCTTATATTATTTTTAAAAAGTTGTGCATTTTAGATGAGAGAAATTCTTATTATGTATATTAAAGAAATACTCAGCCAGTGAATTTTCTTTTTTCCAGCTGAGTATTACTTAAATGTTCCTGCATACCAAGTTTAAAATTAATGCAATAGAAACTGCAGTAATGATCCTGCCAAGTTACAGTTTTCATTGCGTAATACTTTACCTCCTGTAATGGAGGACTGTGGGATATATGAGAGTGACCCCCTTAAGGACATACTAGTGCTTCAGCTACATGGCTTCATTCAGACCAATAAACATGATTGGGTATCCAATTAACTTGTAACACCTCCTCAAATTATGTGATGATGATACACTTAGAAATGCAACCCCTCCACAGAATCCCATACCAAGTGTATCTTAATACTCAATCTGGCCAAGCAATTCATCCACAGATACAAAAACAGCCACTACCAGAACAAACAAATCTCACTTTTAGCCAAACCTAAAATATTCTGGAGAGAAATCAGTCTGTTCACTGGATGAAAAAGTCATCACAGCTCCACTCCCCTGAACCTCTCTAGCACCACCACAAACTCTCATGCACTGACTTCTCGGTGAGTTCAACAGCCTGCCAGATATCACCAGCAACCAGCACAACACAAACCTACAGTGCCCACAGTCATCCCCTCCCCTCCTTTACATTCCACCATTCCACTTCAAGGAGATAAGAATCAGAGAGAAACAAATGGACCAAATACAGATACTCCCCCCCAGGCTTAGATAACCTAGCCCCTTGATTCATTCACTGTTGTAAGGCCTTAATCTCCCACTATCTCACTCACATATATAACTAATAAGATTATGCCTCAGATATGGAAACCCACAATTGTCACTCCTATTCTAAAGCTACCCAAGTCAATACTGTCCTACCTCAGTACTTCCCACTTTATGTAAAATACTAGAAAAAATATTTACAACCAAGTTATTGATTATTTGCATCAATACCATCTTCTATCCAGGAAGCAACATGGATTCTAGTCTGGACACAGCCCTGTAACACCACTCTACTCCCTCACAGATGACATCTTACCCAGTATAGACAAAGGCGTCATGACAGTAGCCATCTTTATTGACCTCAAAAAAATGCCTTGGATCTAAATGATCATAATTTACTATTTGACAAATGAACTGAAATAGGCATTAGTGAAGATGCAATACCTTGGTTTGTAGATTTCTTCACCAGTAGATTCTTTAAGGTGAAAGTACTGCACCTACAGTTATCCCCTCCCCTTGAAATAGCTCCTGTTATGAAAGGAGTCCCCCCAGGATTCCATTCTCTGCAGTTTTCCATATTTATTAACAAACTGCCATCTGATCATCCTCTGATACCTCTTATTCTTTATGCAGATGACATGGTCATCTACAGGTCAAACAAATCTCATCCTATTATACAAACTCTTCTTCAAGATGACCTCCAAACACTCAACCAATGGCTAATAGGCCAGAAACGTATACTCTATCCCCCCAAAGCAAAATCAGTGCTATTTGGAATCAAATAGCCAAAGCACCTAGCTTCATCGATATTAAAGATGTTAACAATACCACCATAGAAACTACCACATCCTTCAAAGACCTTGGCATTAAGCTAGACTGCATACTCAATAGGAAAATACCACTGCCTTGTAAACCATCACCAATAAAATATTTTGGTTCATTGCTAACTCCCCCATTAATGAACATCATTGCCTAGTTCTTGCCAATGCTAGATGGCTCCCTGTACATATGAGAGCCAACCTTCTACTAGGATTACTAATTCACAAATCATAATGCCCTAACCTAACATACGTAGTCAGATCTCGTTTGCCACCTTAGCATATGGACATAATCACTGTATATGCTTGTGTATGGTGACTTTTTTCTTTTGAGTTGAAATCTTACATTATAACTCTATAATTTTATAAGCATATCTTCTTTCTAATATTTAGTCTTTGTAGCACTTTCTCCCTTTGACCAATTACTGGTGTAATTCTTAATTACCATTGCTGGTATTCCCTCTTTTACGTACTTTTTAGCACTTGTTTAATTACCATTGTTGGTCATTTTTCTCTCTTTTTTCCCTATTATTATTTATTTAAAACAAATTTGCTTATTTTTTTTTTTTTAGTATTACTGTATGGTGTTAAAATGTCTGGGAAGCCTTTGGGTTTTAAAAAATGTACGGCCTGTGGCCATAAAATTCCATTATCAGATGTGCATTCCAAATGAGTATATTGTTTAGGCCCAGCGCATCTTGACTCTAAAACTGCGACATTTGCAAGGCTTTTAACTCAAGAGCCTTAATTGATAGAAAAATAAATTAATCCTAAGAGGTTTGCTCCCCTCCAAATCTACTTCAGCATCACCTGGGGCTCAAACACCCAAAAATCTTACAAAAACGATTCGAGAATGCATTCCCTGGATCCAGCCACTTCTTTGGCTCTATATTCAGAACCACCATATAAATTTTCTAAAGCTACAGATCAAACCCCTTCAGATCCGAAGTCTAGACCTGAAACATCAAATAGGATCTGAATGCAGCAGTTGATCCCAGATTCAGTACCATACCCCTTTTTGGAGTGGTCTCCAAGACAACACCATTCCAAACCATCTTCAACAGTGTTCTTCCAGAAGTTTGGCCAAAGCCGATGTGGATAGGATGATGAGGAAGTTCCTTTCGATGCAGATTAAAATGGGGGCTTTTCAGGCTCTGTCCCCATGGGGTCTGGAGACCATTATTAGTATTACTCCCCCGTCATTGGCTCCTTCACCAATCTGATCATTCGTTTCAGATCTATTGGATTCAGAGAGTCCAGAGTCCTCAGCATCAGCTCGAAAGATACTGGTATGTTTGACTCCAGTGGTGTCTCTGAGTGGACTGGCCCCAAGCACTTTGGAGCTGGCTGACTCTAAGAGCTGTAACATCGGCGCAGGATCTTGGGTGTTGGGGTAGACTCCGAAGCTGTTGGAGCTGTCTCTGCTTCTCTCAACTTTTGCGTTAGATAGCTTGGCTCCTACTCCCTCCTTGAGTAATTTGCTTTTGGGGCAGAGAAAGCCTACGGTCCATAAGCATGTCTTCTCAGAGCCATCAGTCTCCCTGTCTCTAAGGCTTTTTGTATTTGAGGTAGTGGTGAGAGCTTCCTTTGTTCCTAGAGTTCGGACTTCTCTTCCTTCTTTGGCTCTGACTATCCAAACCCATTTGTTTCCGTGTCTAGAGCCTCAACCATCTATGCCACTGGGACAGCCCGCCCAAGTTAGTACCCAAGGTACCCAGCAGGGTATACTAATTTCCTCTGACAGTTCTTCAGAGCATCCCAATGAAAAAGTTTTCATTAAGAAGAAGTGCAAAAGGAGGCACTTGGACTCTTGACAAGAGTCTGTTACAGAAGATACACACTTTGATGAGGGGGAACGGTTTGTAAGATCACCAGCTGACAACCTCTCATTTGGAGACATCCTAGAATTCCTGAAGCAAAGGGGTGGTTGGTCTCATGACAACCCTTCCCAACAGGAGTCTGTATTTCTGGAGGCTTTTGGACCTGGCCTAACTCCTGTATGAATCCACCTGCCAATGAGCTTAGTGATTTGGTCTCTTGGCTGGCATGGACACAATCAAGCCTGTCCCCAATAGACCAGATGGGATCCTGCCACCACTAAAGGACAAAGAGTATTGGGGCGAGAGACTACCAGTTGATGCCATGGTCATAGTGGCAGCCACAAAGAAGGAACTAGTGGAATAAAGTTCCCCTGTCCACACCCGTAACAGGGAGTGTAGGTCACTGGACAGATTTGGGAAGCATATTTATGCTTAGGCGACCATTGCCTTTTGTTTGCTGAATTATTTGGCACACTTCACGAGACTCCAGAGGGATTTGATTAAAGAATTTATCAAATCTGTCAGTGGGACCATATCTTCTGATGCAGAGAGTACTATTGCCTCACAGTTGGCTGCCCTTCAGTCCATTTCAAACTCATCCATGAGGCTTATCTCCCATGCAGGTACCTCACAAATGGCGGGTTCACGCATTTCCATCAGGAGACATACCTAGATGCACTTGTGTGACTTTGCAGAATCTTTCCAATCTTTCTTCATTAATGCTTCCTTTGACAGAAATTCCTTATTTGCCCCCAAAGTAAAAGACACACTCTAGGTGTGAGCAGGAAGGAAAAACCCCACCTGTTGTGCATATATGTTTTTCGACCACTCAACGGGCATTTTTTCCGAACCAATGAGGCAGACGGAAAATGTGGTTCAGAAAATACCAGGGTCCCTTCCAAGATCCACATGCAGATAGTTCCCCCAGAGGCAGAAAAGGAATCTCTAATGGTAGACACCATCCTCACAGCAGAGGTGGTCCGCATAACCAGGGAACTAGAGATACTTTTTCTGATAGATCCTATCAACTCTTCTGAAAGGAAGCACAACTGTAGACAGTCAGAGGTTGTTTATCCTTGCACCAGATAGGCTGGCTAGAAATTACAAAAGATTCATGGGTGTAGGGGATAATATCCGGAGGTTATACAATACCATTTTCCTATCTATCCACACTAATAGTAAACAAAACCCCCGATGTTTCACCCAATCAGAGGGAAGCATCAGCACTAGAAATAAACAAGCTGCTTGAAAGAGAGAGTCATCCAAGAAGTCTCCCAAGACCAGAAAGAGTCTGAAACTTACTCAAGATTCTTTTAGTACCAGAGAATACAGGGGACTGAAGACCAGTTTTGGATCTTAGCAATCTGAATCAGTCAGTTCGGTGTACAATTTCGGACGGTCATGGTTCAGTCCATTCTGCCTTTTTAGCACAGAGATGACTGGATGTGCTCGATAGATTTTCAGGAGGAGTACTATCATATAATGAACAGCTGATCCAGGAGATATCTGTGCTTCCAGCTGAGTCGGTCATTATCAGTTCAGAGCTCTGCTCTTTGGTCTCACCACAGCCCCAAGGGTGTTTACCAAGTGTATGGCAGTAGTGGCAGCTCACTTGAGAATGCAGGGATTCTGGGTGTTTCCATATTTAGGCGACTGGCTTATAACCGCTCTGACTAAGCATCATCTGATTCGAGCATGAGATTAATTACACCAGTTGTGCTCTAACCTGGGGATTACAATCAATCACAACAAATCTCAACTTGAACCAACACAGATATTGGAATTCATTGGCACCTTGCTCAAAACAGTCACTCACAGCACCTCTCCCTCTGTCAAGAGTTCAGACTATCCGATTCCATGTTAGAAAGATCATTCAAAGTACTTCTCTTTCAGCTCGACTGATTCTTCAAGCTTTGGGATTCATGTCAGTGGCAGTCATCCTGGTACCATTGGCAAGGTACCATATGAGGATTCTTCAGTGGACTTTGGCAACTCAATCGTCCATTCTCTACCAACCTTTATTCAGTCAGATCAAAATAACACAAGCTTGCAAAAATTATCTTCTTTGGTGGATACACTCCAGTAAGATACAAGAAAAGCTGTCCCTTTGTTCTTCTCCAACCCAAGGCTGTACTGACCACAGACACCTCCTAGATTGGGTGGAGGGGCACTTCTTGGGAAAGATAGCCCAAAGCATGTGGTCCCCCGAAGAGGCCAACATGCATATTAATGTCCTGGAAATGAGAACTGTCCTGCTAGAGTTGCAGACCTGTCAAGATGCTGTCCCCACCTGCACTATTGTGATCCAGATGGACAATATGTCAGTGCTCTGGTACATCAACAAACAAGGGAGAACTTTGCATCTTCCCTCAACAACAAATGAAGAAGATTCTCTGCCGTGATCCCCCCACCAGGAGAGTCACTGAGGGATGCTCTTCTTCACAGTTGCCCCCCCCCAGTCTCCTTTATGCCTAACCCCCCATTACCTCTAATCCCCAAGTTACTTCAGAAAGCATCTCAGTTGAAGAGTACAGTCATCCTCATTGTCCCTCACTGGCCTCATCAGATTTGGTTTCCCTTTCTTTGGCCTCATGTACTTCATCCTCCATGGATTCTGGATCCAACTCCAGACTTACTGTCTGTCTGCTGATGTCTCATCTGACAGACATGGCACATCAGACATTCCAAGCCTAAAATTGATTGCATGGCTTCTCCAGTTCTGTTGATTTCTCCTCCTCTGTGTGTCACTTGTCTTATTCTCCCACAAAGTTTCTACTAGGAAACTTTACAGAAGTAAATGGAAAAGATTATTTATCTGGGTGCAGCAAAAGGCTCTAGACCCCTTTCAGCACCGGTTCCCAAAGTTCTTGAATTTTTAGGTACAATTTTTAGTGAAGGTGCTAGCTGTTCTACTGTAAAGGTGCAACTAGCTGTCATTTCCAATTTTTATATAGGAGTAAATAACTCATCTTTAGCATCCTCCAAACTTTGTAAAGTCTTTCTAAGGGGAACTTTTCTACTTAGACCCCCCCCCCCCATTAAAAGATCCCACTCCTCCTTGGGATGTGAACATTGTTTTACAATCTTTAACACAATCCCCCTTTGAACCATCAACTAAGTATGAAGTATAATTCCTGGCCTGGAAAACTATCTTTTTAGTGGCCATTGCCTCTGCTAGAAGAGTAACAGAATTGCAGGCCCTGTCATTCAAACCTCCTTATTTCATTTTTCCTAAGGCTAGAGTATCTTTATGGACCAGTCCTTCCTTTCTTGCTAAGTTGTGTCAGAATCCAATATTAATCAAACTATCAACCTTCCAATCTTCATTCCAAATTTCTCAGATAAAGGAGAGTATATGTTACACCTTTTGAGCATTCACGATTATGGTTCTGTCTACAGAGAACCAAACATTTGAGGAAATCAGAGCAATTATTTGTCTCTTTTTTGGAATCAAAATTAGGCAAACCAGTTTCTAAAGTCACTTTAGCCAAATAGTTCACTGATTGTATTACTTTTGTTTACAAAAAATTGGGCTTGTGTTTACCAAAACCCCCCCAAAGCATATTCCACCAGGTCTATGGCAACTTCTTCAGCCTTTTTATCCACATCTTTATTGGATGATATTTGTGCAGCTGCAACCTTGGACTGATCTTCATACTTTAATGCTCATTACAAATTGGATCTGGTCACTAGGGAAGAGCAGCCTTTGGCTCAGCAGTGCTCAGGAATATCCTTCCTTAGAGTCATCCCGGGATATAAATAGCTGGGAACTCTAACCCAGCAGTTGAGGAATGAATGAAAATGACAACATCAAATAAAAAAAATTAAGTACTTATAACATTTCATCTACATTGTCCATTTTCATTTTCCTTAACTTCTGTCCCTCCAGTCCCCTCCTTGTTTGACTTTTGGAAGTATCAAGGATGCTGAAGGAACTACTATTCCTTTGTGTGACTTCCAGATTCTGTTGATTTATCATTTCCTAGTGCTTACAGGTTTAAGGGGCAGCAAACAAGATCTGAGGTACGTTAGATTAGCGAATTATGGGTAAGGGAGGAGCTCAGGATTTTCAGTGTTCAGCAAGCTAGAAGAAGCGACTGAGTCGGATCCGAACCCAACAGTTGAAGAAGAATGAAAATGGACAACACAAATGGAACATTATGGTGAGTCTATACCCTTTTTCATATTATATCCTTATATCTGCAAATATGTTTTGCTCATTTCTTTTGTGATCCCATTCACCTGGGCTGTGCCTGCAAATGATATGTTGAGGTCAGCGCACTGCCCATGTAAACAATTATAAACGAATAATTAAATAAGTATGTAAATAACTAATAAATGAGGACTGTGGACTTTAAATGTTGAATATATTCAAGTCTCTTTTAAAGTCTAGCTGCATTAATTTATAGTTGGCATCTTAGCTAATGTGCATATTTAACTTTTGCTCATTACTGTGCTTATATTCTGTATACTATTAAAAGTTAATTCTTAAAAAGTCAGGAAAAGACTGAAGAATAAAGAGGGACAAAGGCCCAGAATCAGAAGCACATTTTTCTTATATATGTAGAAGGGTGGTAGAATAGCATTTTTTGTATTCACATGTATTTTTGAAGGATATAAAGTCAAAAACTCAAATCTTTGTCACCATTTGGTAATTTCTCAGTAATTTAGTAGAAACCACAATGTTTATGAGGAGGAAAAACAAAAATATGTGGAAAATTGGGAACTGTTGATCACTGTGTAATTTCAAATTTGTTTCACATAAACATTAGCCACAAGTATTCCAACTTATTTAATACAAATGCACATTAGTTCTGCAAAGCCAGATACTTAACTGAGCAAACAACCAAAGGGTAAGTTAGTTTCATCTACAAACAGCCCCTCTACCTTGAACAGATGTAACCACTTTGTCATATAAACCTCATCTAACTGTGAAAAAAATGTCTTTCAGCCTCTTAGCACAACACTGGAGGAGAAAAACCCAGAATCATTGACATATTTTTAAGTATTGCCCTTGTATAGTTAGAATGTTGCTAGTATAACTGTTTTAGCATTGGCATGCATTTTGTGAAGGGCATAAAGTTTGAAAAGTCAGATGTCTGTCATAGTTTAATGACGGTATTCCTCAGTGATTTGCCAGAAAACCACAGATTTTATGAAGCACACACCAAAAACATGAGGTAAAGTTAGGTATGTTCTTTGAAATTGGTACAACTTTAAATTTGCTTCACACAAAAACATGCCAGGTAATAAATATTTTATTATATTTAATACAAATGGGCAGTTGTCCTGTAAAGCCAGGGTTTTAAATGAGCAGACAAGAAGAGGGCAAGTTGTTTTCATTCATGGGCAGCCCCCTGCCATTTAGCCCCTGTAGTGATTTTCCAAAAATCCACAAATTTTATAAGGCAAAAACAAAAGTACTAGTAAAAGCCAGGGGCATTTTTGGAAATCTGGGACAATTCCATCAACTGCACACACACACTAGCCCAATTTTAAAATGGTCAAATGGCAAGAGGATAAGTTGCTTTCATCCAACCCCCCCACACCCACACACACCCATACACACTGTTAGTGTTTGCAGTCTTCAGTGATTTACCAGAAAAGCAAAGATTTTATGAGGCACAGACCAAAACATGAGGGTAAAATCAGAGACAGTTTTAACAATTTTTTTACATACCAACAGTAGCCTGAAAGTAATGAAGTCAGACTTTTAACAGAGGAAATAAGATGTTCATCGTGTTTCACTGTTGCAGTCATTACACTTGGGTTATCCTACTGGCAGGCGACCCGCAGTCGGCCCGAGTTCCAAAGTCTTGGTCCGGCATCAGTTGCTGTTGCCTCTTCCCTGATGTCAGTGCGCCAGGGGTATAAAAGTAGCAACTGACGCCATTTTCTTCAGTCTTTCTTGCCGCGTGGTGCCCGAAGCAAAAGCAGTTCGCAAGTGCCAGTCGGCCGACTCCTGAGATTTTCGAAATTGAGTTTCAGAACCGAAATCTTCAATAAAGCTAAGTACCCCGTTGGGGAAACTTTTTCTTACTCCAGACTGATGTCAGTAAAAGTTAATAATTGTATTTCTTGTGGGAAGCAAATACCTCATAAGGACTTTCACTCTTACTGTATTCCTTGCCTAGACCCTGACCACGACGTTACCAGTTGTCTGTTTTGTGCTAGATTCAATAAACGCACTATTAAACGTCGGTTTGATTTTGCTTTACATTATTTTGGCCGAAGGTTTAATTACATAATTTATAAAAAACGCAAAGACAAAGAAAAGAACAGGCATCCGAGGTCCAAAACCGACGACGAAGCCTCTTCAAGGCCAGTTGCTGGCTCTCCGGTTCTCAGTGAGGTGCTTTCGCAACCCCTGACACCCGCTACCTCAGAGCCACAGGCCTTAACTGACAGCCACGTGGAGACACTGAAGCCTGTGGAAACTCAAGGTATTGGGCCTACGGAAACTATTCCCTCAGATGGGTCCGGAGCTGCTGAGCAGGCATCGGCTTCTGAGGGTGTTTTCAGACCTTCACAGCTTACAATTAAGCCCACTACAGCAGCCAAGGCAAAGTCAAAAACACCATTAAAGACAAGGAAAGAAGTACAGCATTCTCCAGAACAGTCATCCATGCCAAAGAAACAGATGCTTAAAATGGCCGAAGACCTAATTACTTTAATTACGGGTTCCCATCCCCCTCCTGACAAAAGGCCTAGGCAAGACACTGACTATGATTCCTCTGACCAGGTTTCCATTTCCTCTGATTCCTTTTCTGATCAGGGATATTCTCTCCCTCCCTATGAGGACTCTGATGCAGAAGAGTCTATTCCTTCAGCCTCTCCGCTTGAGGATTATTCTTTTGAGGAAACCCTGCACACCATGAGGGAGCATTTCCATTGGGAGAGCCAGGATTATTCAGAATCCAAGAAAAGGCTCAGAGACTTCCTTTTATTGCCTCAGCACAGGCCCCTAGCTATCCCCCCTGTGCTTGATATTGTTGATTATGTTTTCCCTGAATCCAGGCTGTCTCCTGATTCCTTACCCCCTGCACCAGTCAAGCCAGACAGGTACTACAGGGTCCCTGACTCTCATAAATTTCTTTACAAAAATCCCCGATGCAGACCGAGAAACAATTTCTCAAGGTCCTAAAGGGGTTAAGGCTTCCACTGCTAAAAATCCTGTCCCCTCAGATAGGGATTCCAGAGCTCTGGACAGATGGGGGAAAGAAGTTTACACTTCTGCTACTTTAGCTGTAAGGGCTTTAAATTGCCAGTTTCACATGCTTAAATATCAACAGTACCTCATGTCATTGTTAAAACAGAAAATGGTTTCAAATTCAGAAAGTCCTGACAGTAAGGAAACGCAGGATTTATTGCATGCAGTTGAACAAGTGGGAAAGCATACTCTGCAATGTGGTTTTGATTCATTAGAGGCTTCTTGTAGAGCCGCAGTTAACAGGCTCTGTTATTCGAAGGCGTGCTTGGTTGAAGGAACAAAGTTTACCTGACCATGTTAAAGTAAAATTATTGGATGCTCCACTACAGCATGATACTTTGTCTGGTGTTAAGGCAGAAGAGGTGCTAAAGAAAATGGAGGATAAAGCAAAATCAATGCAGACAGTGAAGGATTTCTTACAGGTTCAACCACCTAGATTCAGCAGAAACTGGCCTTCAAATAATTGGTCCTTTCCAGTGTCAGACAGGCCACAAAGAGGCAGATACAGATGCCTAAGAGGCAGATCTCAGCCCCAAGGCTCCTATAGGCCTAAACAATGGGGTGCTTCGGCCCCCAAAGGAGGGGAAGACAAATCACAACCTTATAGGAAACAGTCCCAATGACTTCCCTCTACAAATGCCAAGCACTTACCTTTTGGCAGCACCCCTAGGGGGAAAGCTAGCACTTTTCTCAAAAAATTGGCACATGATCACCCAGGACCAATGGGTGCTGAATATTGTTTCTCAGGGTTACAGATTCCACTTCCACATGCTTCCAAAATCAAAAGGTATGCCAGACCTGCCACAAAATCAATGGGCAGAGGCACAAAAACAGATTGCTGCTCTTATGGACATGGGAGCTATTCAGAGAGTTCCACAGCACGAACAGGGACAAGGATTTTACTCAAGACTTTTCTTAGTACCCAGAAAGGACAAAGCCTGGAGACCAGTACTAGACCTGTCAACCCTAAATACTTTCCTGGATGTTCCAAAATTCAAAATGTTAACACTTCAGCAACTTCTGCCCATGCTGGGCAAGAAGGCTTGGCTAGTTACTTTGGACCTCAAGGAGGTATACCTGCATGTCCCAGTCAGACAATCATGCAGAAGATACCTCAGATTCATAGCAGGCTCAATGCATTACCAATTCTCTGCACTGCCCTTTGGCTTATCTACTGCTCCCAGGGTCTTTACAAAATACACCAGTAATTGCATTTTGCAGACAAAAAGGAATTCAAATATATCCCTACTTGGACGACTGCCTTATTCAAGCAGAGAGCAAGGACATTCTTCTAAAGCATCTGGCATTTGTAAAAAGATTACTAATTTGCCTAGGGTACACAGTAAACAAAAAGAAATCAAAACTAGTGCCCTCTCAAGAGGTAATATTCCTGGGTGCAAGCTTAAATACAACTACCCAGATGGCTTATCTCACGCCAGACAAACAAAGGCAACTGACTCATTACTTTCAAATGATGGCAATAAAAACCCAGCTCCCTGCAAGAAAAATTCTGCAGGCCCTGGGCTTCAAGGCATCCTGCATTCTACTAATTCCATATGCAAAACTGCATATGAGGAAACTACAATGGTATCTAAAAAGTGTTTGGTCTCAGCATTGTCACAGCCTGGAGACAATCATAACTTTAATTCCCTGCCTACAACAGGAGTTTCGATGGTGGTCCCAGGCCTGTCACCACAACAAGGAACAGCCTTTCACCTTACCCACAGCCAGGAAGACAATAACAACGGATGCATCGGATTATGCCTGGGGGCACATATGGCAGGAAAATGTATTCAGGGCACGTGGCCCAAGGAACAAATGCATCTTCACATCAATCAAAAAGAGATGCTAGCTGTACAGAATGCCCTGACAGCTTTCAAGGACCTACTACATCCAGGACAACTATTAATAAAGACGGACAACACCACGGTTATGTGGTACATAAACAAGCAAGGGGGCACACATTCCTACCCCCTATGCAGGCAGGCCATGACTTTGTGGAGCACAGCACTGACCTATCAAGTACATCTGCAGGCACTATTCCTGCCAGGAACAAAAAATACACTGGCAGACAAACTAAGCAGAAATCTCATGGATCCTCACGAATGGAAACTAAATCCACAAGTGTTCAGCATGATAATGAGGAAATGGGGATGCTCAGACATAGATCTTTTTGCCTCCCCTCACAATTTCCAAATACAGAAATTCTGCACAAGAACTTATCACTCTCAAGCATGGAAAGTGGATGCTCTATCATTCAGCTGGAAAGGCCTGACAAGTCTATGCCTTCCCTCCGAGGCTTTTCTTACCAAGGTGCTCCTAAAAGTCAGACAAGAAAGGCCAAAAATGATCCTGATTGCCCCAGACTGGCCACGCCAGCACTGGTACCCAATCCTAAAGTGCTTGTCTCAAGGCCCAGCTTGGCCTCTACCTCAAATTCCTCATCTTCTGACACAACAAAACAATCAGATTCTACACAGTCAACTCAGAACCTTAAATCTGGCAGCATGGCAGATAATGTAGTCACTCAGACTGCACCTCTCTCTAAGCATTTTAGAAGCCAGGAGGCCCAGCACTAGGAAATCTTATGCAGAAAAATGGAACAGATTCTGTGCTTGGAACCAGGCACAAGGGCTCAAGCCACTTGTCTCTAATATACCTCAGATTTTACAATACCTAACTGAGATGCTGGACAAAGGCCTATCTTTCTCATCAATTAAAATCCATGCCTCTGCCATTTCAGCTCATTACAATACGGAACCTCCTATTTTTTCACATCCTCTACTACGACAGTACCTCAGAGGGGCAAAAAATATAAGACCCCCAAGGAGAGCACCAGTACCAACTTGGGATCTCAATTTTGTTTTAGGAAAACTCACACTGCCTCCTTTTGAACCAGCCAGCACAGCTGATCTAAAATTCTTATCATGGAAAACTGCTCTGCCCCTAGCAAGAACTTCAGCAAGAAGAGTCTCAGAGTTACAGGCATTAATGGCTGTGGAACCTTTCATCTTTTTTCATCAGGACAGGGTCTCTCTTAGGACAAACCCAACATTCATGCCAAAAGTGGACTCCAATGTGGTCTTGAACCAAACCATTAATTTACCTACTTTCTACCCAAATCCCCAGAATAAAGGGGAGAGACTACTGCACACTTTGGATATACACAGACAACTATGATTCTACTTGGACAAAACAAAAGCTTTCAGAAAAACTGAGCAACTGTTTATAGCCTATGCTGCAGGATCACAAGGAAAGCCTATTACAAAGCAGACAATTTCAAAATGGATAGGCCACTGCATTCGCTTCTGTTATGCACAACATGGCAAATCAGTGCCTAAGGGCATTAGGCCTCATTCTACCAGAGCAGCAGCCACTTCAGCAGCTTTTCTCAGAGGAGTACCAACCAAAGACATTTTAGAAGCTGCAACATGGAGCTCAGTGCACACTTTCACCAAGCACTACCACTTACCTCTCTACTCTAAATCCAGAGCAGGCTTTGCCACTGCAGTTCTGCAGGGCCTGGTAGCCTCTCCAAATCCAATTTAGACCCAGCCACCCAACCTCAGCTTTGGGATTCTACCCAAGTGTAATGACTGCAACAGTGAAACACGATGAACATAGTACAGTTGTGTACCTACCATAAATGTAGATGTTTGAGTGTATTCACTGTTGCAGTCCAGGTTACCCACCCACCATCCCCTTTTTCATTGATGGGACTTTTCTGTACTTCTCAACTCTATACAACCTATGTGGTGTATTTGCTTGTAGATGAAGGAAATGTTTATAGTAATATATGCATGTTTTTGGCATAATTTTATCTTCCAGCCTTCCTATCTGGGGGCACCTGACATCTGGGGCAAGAAAAACTGAAGAAAATGGCGTCGGTTGCTACTTTTATACCCCTGGCACACTGACGTCATGAAAGAGGCGACAGCAACCGATGCCGGACCAAGACTTTGGAACTTGGGACGACTGCGGGTCGCCTGCCAGCAGGATAACCCAAGTGTAATGACTGCAACAGTGAATACACTCGAACATCTACATTTATGGTAGGTACACAACTGTACTTTATCATTCATGTTTTAAAATGATCAAGCAACATCAGAACAACTTACTTTCATCCACAAACACCCCCAATGATTTTCAAGAAAAAAACAACAATTGTATGAAGCTCAGACCAAAACATGAAGCAAAGCCAATGAAAGTCTACAAAATCAGGAACAGTTTCATTTTTTCCAACACACAGAAGGTAATGAAGTTAGGCTTTAACATGAAAAAATGAGTTTTCTATTGTCCAACTTTAAAGTAATGAAAAACAAAGTGGAATGTTGCTTTCATCCACAGTCAGCCCCCCCCCCCCCACACACACACACACACACAATTTATTGGCTACAGTTCTCAGTGATTTGCTGAAAACCAAAAGAAGTATGAGGTACAGAACACTGCATGAAGCAAAGTCGAAGAAAGCCTAGTTTTGGCTTTATTTTGCACACCAGCAGTAGCCCGCAAGCAACGCAGACTTTAAACTGAGAAAATGATAATCTGCTTTCGTCCTCACCCAGCTACAGTTCCCCTAAATGTCAGTTGTCAGTTTTATATCTGGTTGCTTGCCAGGATAAAAAAAAATAATACTTATCCCACACGTCTGCCACCCTGTAGAGCAAGTCCACAGCTCTGCACTGTCATATTTAATAAAAATGGATTTCTGCTGTTTGCCTTTCCAATAAATTTTGGGAAGACTGGGAGCAAAAGGTTTTGACAATGTGCAGAGGATCACCAGAAATTGGTTATATGGTTATTTAATTTTGCATAAACATTTCTTTACTTGGAAATAAATAAACAAATAACAATAGTGGCACTGTCCAGTGCTGCTACACTTGCACAAGTGGTAGGTACTGTGAGTATTCAGAGGAAATACTTGCAGTATATTCCATTTTAACAATTTTCGTTTCAATAAATCAAACACAGTTTATTACAAATTATGTTCAGCACATAAACTAAAATGAGTTAGCAATGTTGAACCTAGCAAGACTTTTTAAAAATGTATTTATTTTTTGACTGGATACAGAACCCATGTGGAGCTGTGGGCCCAGGGTGGCTACCCAGATTGCCCCTATTATAATCTCCCACTGTAGTCATTCTTGGGTTACTTTCATTTATTTTTGTAACTTAAGCTTTATGGGCAAGTTCATGACAGCTGTGAAGATTATGCAATCATTATTTTAGCTGTGCATCTGTAAAGTAAGAGCTCTGACTTCAAGTTGTCATTGTGAAATGTACATTCAAATAACTGAAATGAAAACACCTGCCTTTTTCATTCTTGCATGTGACTGCTATCTCAGAAAATGAGAATCAGAAGTAACGGTACGCAGTGTAAGCCTGCAGATTCAGACTGATTATTTTACGGATGATTACGTGTGGTAGGTTGTGCCCCCTGCAAGCGACTTCACCATTAGTGGCCCTCAAGCTGTGTTAGAAAATCAATACCTCTGCTTCTTAGTACATTAAAAATGCATATGTATACATAAGTACATTCTTAACTTAATTAGTACAGTCCTTATCAGCTATAGGAAGCACTTTTTATTGGGCTGGGAATCATGTCTTGTTTTTAAATTCATGCGGTTAGAGTTGCTAAACAACTCAGTAACTTCAGCGATAGTCCTGTAAACTGGAGAAATAAGAGTTTATTATTGGACTGTTGCTGTTGTTCATATGGGCTGACAAGGTAAAAAGTAAAATAAAGAAAACACATTCCAGCTTGAAGATAAATGCTGTGGTTCAGTTACGTAAGCAAAAATGCCTGACAGAATGTGTGTTAATGTGTAATTGAGGCCCGACGCCACAGGCTGTGGACCTCTGCACCCCTGGAAGGGCATTAATTACACATTAACACACACCTTGGAGGGCATTATTGCACTCTGAGAATGGACTCTGTAAAACTGTTGTGTTTTACTTGCTACTTTTTTTTCTAAGTACTAGATTATTATTTTTTTGTATATTTTTGACGTAAAATAGATCCTCCGTCTAATGTTTCAAACTTTCTGTAGTGTATGTTAATGGTGTTGGGAGGAAGCATTTTACATCAGAAATATATATATATATATATATATATATATATATATAATATAGTACTTAAAAAAAGAAAAAAGTAAGTAAAACACAACAATTTTACAGACAGCGCATTCTCTCTCTCTCATACATGGTATTCATACAGACATTTATCACACAAGATCGCTCTCACTCTCTCTGTCTCTTTCTTTCTCTTTCTCTCACACACACACACACACACACACACACACACACACACACACACACACACACACACACCCTTCTCTGCTTTCATACATGCACCCACTCACACAACATCTTTCTCACTCTCTCAATGTCTGTCTCTCACACACACAGTCACTTCTGGTTTCATACACTTATTCAGTCACATAGGATTGCTCTCAGTCTCTCTCGATCTCTCTCTCACACACATGCAGTCACTGTTGCTTTCATGCACGCATTCACTCATCAAGCAGACAGCAACATAAACAAACATACACATGATCATCTCTCTCTCTTACTTTCATGCATGCATGCACTCTCTCTCTCACACACACACACACACACACACACACACACACACACACACACACACACACAAACACACACACTTTTTATTTTACATTCGCTAAACAGCAAAAGCGCTGCTTAGGGAGAGTAACATAATGGTGGCCATTCCGTTTTTCTCAGTCCAAGCTCCACGGCAGCTTGATAAGCTGCCATGAAGCGGCGGACTCATTTTTCACCTGGCATCACTTGTACATTAATACCCTGCTGGAAAATGCTTGTTTTCCAGTCAGGGTACTGATGTACAGTAAGACCATTCTCTAATTTATAATATAAACTGATCCCTTTTACAGAAGGCGTGCAACCCCTTGAGATGACACTTGACAGTGTATTCTGTTCTGTACATGCTGTATAGTAAGCAACAATGATAAAATAAATTTTGAGGAAAGCAGTTATTAGTGATGAATATTCTTCCCTAACAGTGGCTGTTGTTTCTGTAGGCAGCAGCATCTATTTAGTTACTAGTTCAAGATGCAAAAAAATAAACAATTGGAATATATCCTCATTTTTTATAGTTTGTTTGATTTACGGCTGGAGTGCCTTCTGTGTAGAGTCTGCATGTCCTCCCCGCAGTCGAGTGGCATTTGAAAGACATGCGTAAATAGGTGTGCCTTCGTTGAAGGTTGGGAGTCAGGCTGGCACCTCGGCACTGTAAAAATTTACTGCCAATCATTAGCGGACCGGAGTTCCCGCTGTGGCGACCCCTAACCGGGAAAAGCCGAAAGAAGAAGAACAACAACAAACAACATGTTTAAACACTTTATGATCCCAGCTTTTAATCTAGAATAAATTGTTTTGTTTGGTTTTGGAATTTTAACATTTCTGTATACTCCCAAGTGTCATTCATCTCATGGCTAGCACTCGGAACCTTATCTCTGAGTGAAAAATGAATATCATGACCTACTTGGAAAGTGCACACAAGATAACAGAATTTTGTTCATATGCTGTGCCACTCAGATTATTGTGATATGAACCGAAGCAAATGAGAAATATTTTTACATTTAGCATTAATCAAGGATGTAGGTGTTCAGCGTACATATCCTACATGTGGCAGTAATTGAGACAGGAGATGTTAGAATTGCATATCCTGCATCTGACAGTATTAAAGGTAGCAGATGTTATATGTACACATCCTGCAGCTAATAGTAAGCAAGGTAACAGATGTTACAAATACATATCCTACATTTGGCAGTAATTGAGGCAACAGATGTTTTAGAATATTGTAAGTGAATGCCAGATTATAAGCTTTGTGAATGGTGGTAAGGAAGTATAATTTCAGTTACTGGGAAGGGAGCCTAGTATTTTTTTCACCCACTCACAAGTACCGCCTCATCTTTGCAGCAATGAAATAAAAAATGTATAGAAAACAACTTTTCAGGCTGGAAAATAAACAGCATATTCAAGTAGGTCCTATCTCCTGTCAAGAAATAGATAAATTGTGAACATTTAGGAGAAGAAATTGAACTGAAAATTTGCAAACATGAAGTTGACAGTTCTGGAAATTGGTCATCTCCAGAAGTATTCAGTATAGACTGTGACTAAAAGGGTTTGACACAGTTAAGTTGAATTCTTTCTTTGTCTGAATTTGTAGCTATAATTATTACATTTAAATATGTTTGTTTAATGTATGCTGCTTCTAGAAGAGGTAAGATGCTAAATAAGTTTACTGTAGTGACCATTACATATTATTCATTTGAAGTGCAATTGAAATCTTCTGCTAGAGGCGTTGTTCTGTCAAACTTATTATAATGCTTTTTTGTTTATGATAGATTAGCACTTTGAGAAGCAGTAGGTATCTGTGCCATTACTATGTATGTTCAAAAAAAAAATATCTGCCATTGCTATGTTGTGATGAACTATTTAATCCCATGTAATTTTCAGTTTTCCAGTTGACTCACTAGGTCATATTTCTCTAGCTACCACAGTATCTCCCACCAAAACCAAGAAACTTAAGATGTGCTATTAATTGCTGTGTTTTTTTAAGTTACACTCCCATAGGTGTTTTACATTACTTTCATAGTGGTGATGTGTCAATAGAGCCTTAATGTAACATTATTAGTTATTTTCTCAATTTGTCCCACATTTATAGGCATGATGCTAACATGTAACGATGCCATCACATCTTACTATGTACCTTTCTATGGTTGACCTAATTAATGACAATGTGGTAATATATTCCTGTTTTTAATAGGAGCACATTCCTTGGTTTTCCAAAGCCCCCCCCCCCCCAAGGAAAAGAGGGTGTCCATTCAGGATGTCAAAAATTTTGTTTTTGATTTACATTGATTACAGTGTGCCTTTGAATATACATGCATTCTCCTCTCAGGCAATTGCTTTTTGACAGGCTCTGTCTATAGATGTAAAGAAAAGCAGTACTTACTGTAAATCAAAAAAATGCAGCTAAAAATGACCTTTTCATCCATGCCAAATGCTCCTGCTTCACCGCTAAACATACCACTTTACAGACTATCCCTTTCTCCTTTCATCTTCTTTCTGTCACATAATTACTGAATGTTGGCCCTCTTTAGAAACTAATGAAAGTGTTGTACATTACACACTGATTGTATACTATAATGTACATGCACATTTTTTCTATGTAACTAATTTCAACTACTTTGTCATTACTTACATTTCTACCTTTTTGTGAAATGTTTAATAACCTTTGGACTGAGCCTGAAGTTGGTTAGTATTGATCAGTCCTTTACCCCAGTAAATAAGCAAACAAAATAAATATATACATCCACACCATCGATCAGTCTGAATTGCCAGTGGCCCAGATGATATTCTGCTACTTTAACACACTTTCAACCAAACCTCAACACATTCAAAGACCTATGCTTAAAGCATTCATTGTTCAGTCATGAAGTGGTTTATGTTACTGACTACAGAGCTTGTTTCAGTCATTCATAGCTGTGCTGAAGTAAATATCAGGAAATCAGTTATATTTGCTGACCTGCATACCTCCAGTAACAATTTCTAGCTCATCTTATGGAATCTCCATGCATTCCTAGCCTGTAGGTCTTCCTCCCAATCAGTCATGTCTTATCCCTGTAGCATGTGAGGCACCTTGAGGCAATCCTCCCTGGGTGCCTAAATAACCTCAGCCAAATTCGCCTAACCCAAAAGTGTAGTTATATTTTGTGATCCTCCCTGATTGCTGATGTCATCATGGAGAGTAAGTATACCTTTTTCATTTGCTTATATCTGTGATCTTATCCTTTCAGTCTGTAGCTAAAGGTTATGGACATGGGCAAATATGGGACATAATCTGACCATTAAAGTGCAAACCTCATCAAGATGGGAAATAAACTGATCATTAAATTTATAACATTGTCCTAGCTCTCAGTTCTTATTTCATTACCACAGCTGAGAGCAACATTTGCAATATCGATACTGCTACTGCACTTGCCACACTTTAATCTTCCAATCCTATCTACCTTCTTTCATGAACAGTACTCATGATTCTTAAACTGCTGCACTTGAAGTAGCTGTTTCCCCTCACCTGCAGGGAGTATTCCACTCTTTTCTTAGTAGAAACCATGATCTATAATTTGGAGGTGCTGATTTTCATCCTATTTGTGTCACGTGGCTGAGACTCATACCGTTGCACAATGATCATCTTAATCATTTGAGGCTAAGAGGAGATGAGATCATTTACAAAGAACAGAAATGCAGGCTTTACATCTCCAGACTTGGTACTTTCCAGACCTGAAATATGCTTTGCTATTATTTACATGAAAGTCATGAATAAGAGCACAGACACGCCACTACCTTGCCAGTGTCCTGCACCTACCTTGAATATGTCCATTTTACATAGTTCTGAAGTGCAGAGGCAGCATGATACACAGTAGTAGACCATGGACACTTGTATGGTGTAGCACCTCCAGTAAGGCAGTCAAAGGTATACCACCATATTTACATTTGTTACTGGGTAAGTGTCTTCATGCTTCTTCAGAGCCACAAAACATATTTACACAAAGTTTAGTATCTCCCATGACCCCTCCAATATATGTGCAAGAACAAAGGAATTAATCAACTATTAGCTCCTTCTGAATCTGAGGTATGAGGATTGGATGGCATCTCCCTTTCACCACCGTAGGGTAGCGTTTACAAGGGAGGCTGAAGAGTATTATCGCTCTTTAACTGAGACGCACCCCTTTGTCTCGATTTTGGAAATAGATCTATGACAAAACTTCGAACACTCAAAATTTCAAACGTTACATGGTTGAGACCAAACGTTCGAAATTGTAAGTGTTCGAAGATTGACTTTCAGCGGTGCCGTACGGTGCAGATAGGGAGAATTTCGCTTTTCTGCACTGAAGTGCGGTCTCGGAGTTGGTATATATAAGTAGGGGGGTGTGGGGGGCGCAGGGGGGCTTGCCCCCGTGCTCACGCTGTTAAAGTGTGATTTTCTTTTTTTAGTTTTTTTTTTATTTGATGTTCGAACATTTGGTCTCGACCATGTAATGTTCAACATTTTGGATGTTCGAACATTTAACATAGACCCTTTGGAAATGGGGAGCAATACCCCTGTTTGCTCATTCAGAGATTTTATTCCCACAGGGGGTCCTAAAGACTCATCCTGGATCTCAGCAATTTAAACCAATATTTTGAAAGTGTTACTTTCCAAATGGTCACAGTTCAGTCAATTCTGCCACTTCTGTGCAAGGAATTTGGATGCATTCAGTAGATCTCCAAGATACTTACTATCACATCAAAATAGACTGGTGGTCTAGGAAATTCCTTCGCTGCTAATGGGTAGCCAGTCATCATCAATTCAGAGCTCTTCACTTTGGTCTCTCAGTAGTCCCCAGGTTGTTCACCAAATGCATGGCAGTGTTCACACTTCACTTGAGACTGCTAGGATTCCGGGTGCTTCCATATCTTGATGACTGGCTCCTCACTGCTCCCAACAAGCATCTTCTGATTCAAGCAGAATCTTGTTCCAACTATGTCTCCAAGTGAGCATTACAGTGAACTATGCCAAATCTCAACTTTGCCACACTTAAGTCCTGGAGTTCATTGGTGCTTTGCAAGTCTGTCACAGTCGAGGATAAACACATTACAGAACCAAGCATCCCAGTTACTGTCTCATCCTTCCCCACCAGCAGGGTTGATTTTGCAGCTTCTAAGATCCATGGCAGCTTCCATAACTCTAATACCAATAGCAAGATATTACATAAGAGTACTTCAGTGGAAGCTAGCAGTACAATGGTCTATCAGACATAATTCTCTCTCTTTGCTCCAGTATGTATTAAGAGAATTTCCAAAGAGCATGCTGCTTGGTGAATCACTGCAAAAGAAGCATCTCGGGGCCATCCTTTTTATCCTTGCACGTCCCATAGCCAGAGTGATCATGGATGCCTCCCAAATAGGGTGGGGGTGGCATTTCTTGGGAAGGACTGTCCAAGGCACTTGGACCAATCAGGAGACCAGTCTTCACATCAGTATCCCTCACACCTGCTCCCCACATAGTATTTCTGAGGAGAAGGTTTTAAACACCCTTTCCAAGGCCAAAAATACAGCCTGTATGGGACCAGACAACATCCTGGGCTGTGTTTTACATAGGTTAAAACAGGAATTAGCATCACCACTGGGCACGCTTTTCAATCACAGCTTAAGCACTGACTTTGTCACAACAGAATGGAAAACAACTACCGTCATCCCTTTGCACAAAGGGAGTGCATCCTTGGACCCTGGGAACTATAGACCCATTACCTTGACCAGCCATATCTGCAAGGCCATGGAACAAATCATCATGGACCTTTTTAACAAAGATATAGGAAACCTTCAAATACTCAACCCCACCCAGTTTGGTTTTGACAAGTGGAGATCATGCCTGCTAAACTCGGTGGACTTATTTAGGACAGTCACCAAAGCCCTAGACAAGGGCAGATCTGTGCATGTGACCTACCTAGACTTAGTCAAGTCCTTTGGTACAATCCCCCACTCATGCATTAATAAACTCATCCAGCTTAGTATCAACCCATATGTTGTCAGGTAGTTTGCAAACTGGCTTACTGATGGAACTCATATGGTCAAAATAGGGGACTCCTCCTCCTCCAGCAGACCCGTAACCAGTGGACTCCACCTCCTTCAGCAGACCCATAACCAGTGGTGTTCCACAGGGATCAGGTCTGGGGCCCCTACTTTTCTGACTCTACTTCTCCGAAGTGCAGGCTAAAACGTAAGGACTGTGGCTGACAAAATTAGCGATGTCTACATCCTTCAAGAAGGTCTTAGGCAGACTAATATCTGGTACCAAAGTCATGGTCTTAAACTTAATGCAAAAAATGCATTATCATCCCCTTCGGCAAGCTTGATGTTCCTGCAAACTATCACATCAGTAGCAATACCCTAAGCACATAGTCAGTGGTGAGAGATCTGAGTACACAGGTTGACAGCAACCTTAACTTCAATCATCATATCTCCACAGTGGTAAGAATGGCATGTTATATTGCTCACCTCATAAGTAAGTGCATTGTCTCTAGAAAAATTAGGTTATAATCCCAGTGTACTCTTCCCTCATCAGGCCAATAATAGAGTACATCACTCCCTTTGGTATGTTCCCTTCCAAACACCTACAGCAATTGGAGAGACCAAAAAGGTTATTTACAAAGAAAATTCAGGGTCTTCAAGATATGTCTTATGCAGACAGACTGAAGGCATTGTCATTTTACTCTGTGTCATACAGACTACTTAAAGGTGACCTGTGCCTTGCATATAGAGCAATCTCTGACCCAGCTTTAATGGAAATGCTGCACATTCACGAATCAAATGACACATTGGTCACTCGCTCAAGGGACCTTAACCTGGTGTGTGACATCAACGTAACTTGCTGTAGAGACAGATTTGTCTCACAGAGGTTGCCCCACCTTTGGAACAAGCTTCCTATTCATGTTAAACAAAGCCCCACATTGGCCCTATTTAAGTGTAATTTGGATGATTGGCTGGGTAATCGGAAATTCACCTTGGGGGTTCGACCTGTGTTTCTCTTGGGCAGAACATGGGTTGAACTTGGCTAGGCTTGTAAGGGCCCTGGGGCCATTAGTCTAGTAACCTGCTATGATCCTATAATATCCTGGAAATGAGAGCAGTTCTATTAGCATTGTAGGCCTTTCAAGGTTTTCTTCGTCCTGGGATGATTGCTGTCCAGGCAGGCAATGTGTCAGTTGTCTGGTACATCAGCAAACAGGGAGTTTCTAAGTCCTACCCTCTGTGGGGAGAAGCCGTGACAGTTTGGCAGTGAGCAATCCCTTCTAGCCACTTTCTTTTGGCAGCGCACTTTCCAGTGAAGTCCAATATTCTAGCAAACAAATTGAGCAGGTCCGTATTACTCCCTCATGTGTGGTCTCTCTGTCCTGTGATGGCAGAAACGATTTTCCATCAATGGGTCAACCATGCTGCAATCTCTTTGCCTCCCCACTCAACTCCAAGTGCAGCAGGTATTTTTCCCTGATCTCCCAGAAGGGGGAGTCACTGAGAGACTCTCTCATCCATGATTGGCCGCCGGGACCCTTGTACACGTTTCCTCCTGTTCCACTGATCCCTAAATTCCTTCAGATATCTTTCTGCCAGAAGTTCAAAATAATTCCCATTGCTCCTTTCTGGCCTTGATAAGTGTGGTTTCCCTTTCCATGGTTTCATCTTATACACCCCACATGGTGTTAGACCTGACCCAGGATCTTCTCTGTCAACAATCAGGAATGAATCATACAGACATTCATACCCTCAAACTGTCCTCATGGTTTCTTCATTTCCAATAATGGCTAGACAGTCCAGGTTTTCATCCTGAGTTAGATACATCCTTACATCTCCTCAGAAGGACTCTGCTAGAAAGGTGTATAAGAGTGAAATGAGAATGTTCTCCCTTTGGGCAGCACAGAAGCAAATGGATTCTTTTTCAGCATCCATTTTAGCCATTCTGGATGACCTTGCTTCCATTTTTAACAATGGTGCCAGCTATTCAACTTGCAGTTATCTCAGATTTTCATATATGACATAAAAGTCTGGCCTTATAAAGATTGTGTAAAGCCTTTCTTAAAGGTACCTTCTTACTGCAACCACCCCCCCCCATTAAATATTTACTCCGCCATGGGATCTGAATATTCTCCTACAAGCCTTGAGTCAACCTCCTTTCAAACCAGTGTCCAAAGTAGATTGAAATTTTTTATCACGGAAAACCATTTTCCTGGTTGAAATCACTTCAGCCAGATGAGTATCAGAACTCCAGACCCTCTCATCTAAACTATCATATCTAATTTTTCATAAGGACAGGGTCTGTCTCCACAGGAATCCTTCCTTTGTACCTACTGTGGGTTCAGAAACGGCTATGAACCAATCTATCAACCTTCGAGTTTTCTTTCTAAACTTTTCCAGTAAAGGAGAATACGTGCTTCATCTTGCAGATGTGCATAGACAACTTTGATTCTATATCCAGAGAACAAAAAATTTCAGAAAATTAGACCAACTGTTTATTTCCTTTTCCAGAGACAAACTATGGAAACCTGTCTCAGAGGTGACCTTAGATAAGTGCTCACTAATTGTATTTCTTTTGTATACAACAAAAAGGGAATGATACTTCCCAGACTTCCTCAGACTCATTCCACCAGATCGGTGGCCACGTTGTGCTGCTACTTGGTCTAACTCACGTACCTTTGTTGGTGTCTACAAATTGGACAGCTTATCCAGGAACAGAGCAATATTTGGCTCCTCTATGCTCTGGAATATCCTTCCCTGAGGACCACCCTGGGTTTTTGTAGCTGGGGAGTCTGCCCCATCAGTTGAGGAATGGACAAAAAAGACAATACCAGATATAAAAAGTTATGTACTCACCATAACTATGCATCTTTGTTGTCTGTTTTCATCCTTCCTCAACCAACCTCCCTCCGTCCATTCCCCTTTCTATCTCAGAATTCTTTCTAATCTCTTAATGTCTTAGTTTTGCCAAAGGACCAGATATATTGCTTGACTGATTAATGAGCATAAGCTCTTTTCCCCTTATTTTTATAATTATTTTGAATATTGTTATCAATATGTTGCAGTTTCGGACATTTTGCTTAATTAGAAATTCGTTTTGAACATTCTGAGTGCTTCATTTTACATTTTTTGAGTAAAAAAATCATTTAAGCAGGTTTTAGTACCTGGAATTAGTTTCTGACCTATTTGCAAGTCGTTTGAGCAGTAGGACTCCTGTATATTCCTCCAACTTTAACTGTGCCCCTCATGGTTTTGACTCTGGATCCCAATTCTGACACCATGTCGCTCGTCTTGTATATCTGAATAAGAAGATGAGGCTCGAGTGTTTAAGTACTTTATTACAGGGAAAAGCATCAGGATGGATATCAGGAACATTAAACTTAAATGGACCGACTGACTGACTAACACACACATGCATGCTTACATCTTGACTGCTCACTACAAAATGACACTCCTGCTTGCCCGTGTTGTGTACTTGTATGCACTGCCTACTGACTGGAAAGCTTCTTAAAGGTATATCACACACACTGATCTACAGTGGTCATCCAAGATTTTATTCATTTGTGGGGAATTCCTCAAGTAGATCTCTTTGCCTTCTATCTGAATAATTGACAGGCAAATTTATTCTCCAAGACCCCATGCAAGAAGATGCATACAACCAGGGATCCAAAGAAAAAAAAAAACACCAAAAGGCTGCTGTTCTGAATTTAATACAATTCAAAGAACACCCACAAAACTGTAGTACCTCGGCTTTTTAGCCTTCAATATGTATAAACTTGCAAACATAAACAATTATATGTATATATATATATATATATATATATATATATATATATATATATATATGTATAAAATATGTAAATATGTACATATATGGTGTAGATATATACAAGAATAAAATTATCATCTAATTAAATAATTAATAGTAATTAAATCAGATGCCTCCAGTTACATTTAGTGTTAAGACCCCAAGGAATTAAAGTGTCATAGCTTATTTTTAAGTACTGTATTATCGCAATATTTATAGTATATTTGTTCCAGAATACTAGCTTGCAAACCAAAAGGATCACCTCCAAGACATAACTTAAAATGCAGAGAAACTGGACTGTCACAGTTAAGTTTTTTAATATCTCTTACATGTTCCTGCAGTCTAAGTTTAAATACTCTCTTAGTTTCCCCTACATAAAATAAGTCACATGGGCATATAAGTATGCATGTCTCTCCTTCTGTATTGCAGGTTTACTTATCAGTAGGTACAAACCTAACACCATTGATCTTAAATAAACAAAACATTTCTGAACATGTATGCAACTTGTACAGCCCCGACAAGAGAAGGCACCAAGGATCCTATAGGAGTACTTGTTCGGTACCTGAAGATTACTGTGCACCAATATATATTTTAAATTCCTGCCTCTTTTATAATATATATATATATATATATATATATATATATATATATATATATATGTATATATAAAGAAAAGGACATAAAATAGTAGAAAAATCATGATGCTGTAACAAAAATTCCAATAATATTTGACCGATTCTATCAGTTTCTGACTAAATACTGTGCAAGTAGAAACAAAATAAAATTTCTGTCTGTTAAGGGAAAATATATTTCAATTTGTTTGTTCTATTTTTCTCTTGGGCATAAACCGCTAATCTGGTGGCCACATTATTAACAGTTTCCATCTTAACTTGAAGTAAGGCATTTTTTATAATGGACTTGTCATACCCCCTAGAATGAAACATTTGATCCGTAAACCTCATTTCTTTCATAAAATCTAGTTCACTATTACATAATCTTATCGGCCATAGAAATTCACCATAAGGTAATGATGAAAGCTGGTAGGGGTGACAGCTTGTGCCATGCAAAAATTGCCCACTGTCTTCAAACATTCTCTGTACAGTAAACCCTCAGTTAACCGGAACTGAACAACCGGAAAAAAAAAAAAACTGCAGAAATACAGTACAATTTCCATGTGTTGCACTTTCTGCACCCCCCGCACAAACATACCTTATGTTTTTAGAGTTTTAAAAAGGAATAGGAATAAATTCCCTCTCCCTAACCTCAGAACGAGTCAAACCTTACAAATAGTATAGGGTACAGTGTTAATCAGGCCTATTTTTAATAGTAGCTCTCAAGGAACCAGAAACTGCAGTTATCTGGCATCTACCAATTTTCATGGGTGCCAGTTAACTGAGAGTTTGCTGTATGGAAGTTAAACTTCACCATTGTCCCACCCCTTGAGTTTTACATACAAATATACAGTATTATTTCCCACTGTAGTTCATCAAAAGACAGACCAAATCAGAGATCTGGTCTTAGCCACCTTGCCAAACAAAAATCAAATCATCAATATAATGAAAGTAATACATTGCAAAATTAGTAAAAAAGTATGCTTGTAAATATATAAAATTTCAAAAAGTCCTAGTAACAAGATAGCATTCCTGGGGGCAAAAGGTGTCCCCATGGCTGTACTCTGCAGTTGATGGTATTATTAAATTAAAAAAAAAAATACTTGTTAAACTAACTTGCAACAATTCAATAATAAAACTAGCAAGTGGACTTATTGCAACTCTTGAATCCCATGTACATGTTTAATATTTGTATAAAGACTCCTCACGTCTAAAGTTAACCAGTGCATGTCGATTGTCCAGCTTAAATCCTTAAGTTTTGACAAAAAATCAAGGGTGTCCCTGATATATGATGGCAGTTTAGTAACAAAAGGATAAGGAAACTCATGAAGTAACAAACCAATTTTGTGCAGGAAATATGTACAGAAGCTATTGGTCGACCTGGGGGTTATTAAAACTTTTGTGAATTTTCGGCAATTAATAAAATGTGGTCATACTGTGTCCTTTAACTGCAAATCTTTTTTTTCTACATCTTCTTTGGAAAAACATCCTAATCTATGCCCCTTACACAGTAATCATTAATATTGTTTCATTGACTCTACTTGTGTATCTAAAGAAACTTCTTCATATACATTTCTATCATTTAAATGCTCCATACACATTTTTAAATATTGCATATAGTGCATAATCACAGTCTTGTTGCCCTTGTCAGCAGGCATAATAATTAATTCATGTTGAGCACACAAGTCCTTTAAAGCTCTCCATTCATTTTTTGTTAAATTATAACAAATTAAATAAATTCCCTATATTTTTGTTCTACAGTAAAATAAAGGATAGCTGAAAAATGTTGAACCCCTTCATTGTTAAAAGGAGGCATGAAAGAACTGCAGTACGTAATATAATCTGTTTTAAATAAGCAATATGCATTTACTTCAGATTCATCCCCACATCAGATACACATGAATAAAAACTGTCATCACAGCTGTCATCATTAACTCAATTAAAATCACTGGCAGCATCAACCAAATTTTCAGTATCCTTAAAAAAATATGTAATAAATGCAATTTATGTACCAAGCGAAATATCAAACATTTCAAAACATATAAGCGAGGTTTAGTAGTAGGAGCAGGTTAAGAATTGCTATTTGTTCATTACTCAAAGAAAAAACAGACAAGTTAATAGTCAAATTAGTATTAGTGTCCTCACTAGTAGAGCAAGAAAAAAGTTCATTCAAACAGTCACTGCCATTTACTTTGTAGTTTGGTTGAAAGAGTCTCTCTATGTTAGCTGGATAACTGGATTCATTATTGCTTCCCCCCCTCTTCCTATCATCAGAAAAGGTTGGCTTACCATGATTTTGTACATCCCCAAGTCTTTGTTGATGTGCTGCATGTCCTGAGCCAAAAGGAGAGGGGGAAAAGCCATTTCAACTCATTCCCATTCAATAGAAAAGCCAGTCCCTTCTGACGATGGAAAGGAAACCCTGTAGGGCTTCCTACAAATGATGCCGTGTCCTGAAAGGTCACCTGGCTTGTGTTTCTGTTGTCTGACTTTCCATATGAAGGCTCTACCATTGTTATAATCATTGACATCTGTTTTCAGTTTGTTTTTCCTGCTTTCAACCAATTCTGTCTCAGAATTCTTTAATTTATCAGTAGTTATCTGTCAAAAAATTATCTAAACGAAATGCATTGGAATGTGTGGTTAATTCAGATAATAAAGAATGAATTTCTTCTTTCAATTTGCACTGTTTAAAAACATCCTTCTCCACTAGTATGTTGACCTATTCCAAGGAGCATCTGTGAACTACAGCTGTCCACCTTTTCTGAAATTTCTTATCTTCCTTACTGGACAAATCAAAATATGTAGTGGGACTTTTAAAAACTCTCAGCCCCCCTGGGTGTTATATCCAGTTCCACATAATGTTTTAAAGAATATTAAAATACACAGCTCTTTTTCTATATAATGAATATTCTAATTTGTCAAACATACCCTGTAATTTTGGAGAGGGACTAAAAGCAGTTTGTTGACCCACAGAGAGAAATGAGTTATCAGGTCTCTTGTTTCTTCTTCTTCAAATTTGTCCCAGATCTGAAAAGATATTTCAACCCCCTGCTGTCCATTTCTATCAGTAATAGGATGAACATAACTATCTGTACTTCGTTGGAATAAATAACCCCCATATTCACAAAAAAATTGGGGTAAGTTGCAAAAAGGATCAGTAGCCATGAATATGCATACAACCAGGGATCCAAAGAATTAAAAAAAAACATCAAAAGACTGCTCTTCCAAATTTAATGCAAATCAAAGAAGAACCCACACAAAAACTGTAGCCCCTCGACTGTTTAGCCTTCAAGGAGTATAAACTTAAAAACATAATCAAGTGTGTGTGTGTGTGTGTGTGTGTGTGTGTGTGTGTGTGTGTGTGTATATATATATATATATATATATATATATATATATATATATATATATATACACACACACACACACAAATATCTTATTTAATTAATTAAATAATTAATTAATAGATAAATCGGATGCCTCCAGCTACATTCAGTATTAAGACCCCAAGGATTTGAAGTGCCATACATTAAAATAAACTCTTTATATAGCAGATTATTTTAAGTACTATATCATCATAATATTTTAAGTATATTTGTTCCAGAATGCTAGCTTGCAGACCAGAAGGATCACCTCCATGACCTAACTTAAAATGCAGAGAAACTAGACTGTCACAATTAATTTTTTTAATATGTCTTAAATGTTCCTGCAGTCTAAGTTTAAATGTTCTATTCGATTCCCCTACATAAAATAAGGCACATGGGAATTTAAGTATGTACATCACTCCTTCTGTTTCGCAGGTATATCTATCAATAGGTGCAAACCTAACACCATTGATCTTAAAAAAACAAAAACATTTCTGAACATATATACAACTCAAACATCCCCCACAATAAGGTAGCAAGGGTCCTATAGGAGTACTTATTTGGTACCTGAAATTAACTGTGCACTAAAAAGAAGTTATGTATTCACCATAACGTTCCATGTTTGTAGTCCATCTCGCCCTTCATTCTTGCACATGGGTTCAGAGCCAATCCTCGGCTCCCACTCAGCCTATTACAAAGCTCAAAGTCTTCTAGTTGGCTCATGGCTAGGTAGGTATCCCATGGTGCACCAGTATAATCCCCAGATCTTGTTTGCTGCTAAACTATAGAAAGACAGAACAAAAACTATCCAGAAAGAACAACAATAATGAAAGGTCTCCACCTGTTATGGAAATTTCTTCTCTGTCTCCAGATCCTTCCAGGACGGGGGTAGGAGGGTGAGTTCGTAAGAATGAAGGGCGAGATGGACTACAAACATGGAACGTTATGGTGAGTGTATAACTTCTTTATGTTCTGTAGTCCTAGCTCGCCTTCATTCTTACACATGGGACAGTGTCCCTAGCACCTTGTTCTTGGGTGGCTCACGGAAAAATACTCCTGAGTACCGTGGAACCAAAGGAGGCTGTACCCCTAGAGGTCAAATCCAATTTGTAATGAGTAATAAAGGTGTGAGGGGTAGTCCAGGTTGCTGCTGCACAAATATTATCAATTGGAACCCTGGCTTGAAAGGCTGCAGAAGTAGACTGGGATTGTGTAGAATGAGCCTTAATCTTGAACGGTAAAGGCTTTCCATCAGAAGAATAAATGTAGGAGATACAACTCGAAATGGTCACTTTGGAAACTGGGAGATGTAATCTGGAGTCGGAGAACGATACAAACAATTGGTCTGACTTCCAGAATTACTTAGTCCAGTGTAGATAGAACCGTAATTGTCTGTGAACATCCAACTGATGAAATCTGTATTCTGCTGTGTTGGAATGATTAGGAAAGAATACCGGCAGCTCTATAGTTTGGTTTTAAGTTATTATGAGAGCACACTTTAGGGACAAAAGATGGATTTGTGCGTAGAGATACTCTATCTTTGTGGAAAATCAAATAAGGGGACTTGATAGACAGTGCTTGTAACTCTGATACTCGTCTAGCAGATGTGATGGCCACCAGAAACAAAGTCTTCCAAGACAGAAACTTCAACAAACACGAATGAGCAGGTTCAAAGGGTGGAGATGTTAATTTGGACAGGACGAAGTTTAGATCCCATGAAGCTACCGGTTCCTGAAAAGGAGGTCTCAGCAAATTAACAATCCCAAAGAAAGCCTCTGCAAGTAAGGCGTCTGCAGGGTCCTAAACCACTTGTGTAGAACAAATATATGACCAGCAGACCGTAGAGACCAAAATAAAAATAGTTAAAGTGTATTAAACAGACCGGTTTCGGCTTGTATACAACACAAAGCCTTTCAAGGCTTTGTGTTATATACAAGCCGAAACCGGTCTGTTTAATACACTTTAACTATTTTTATTTTGGTCTCCACGGTCTGCTGGTCATATATTTTTTCTCAGCAAAGTAACACCTTTAAGGAAGGTTTTACACAATCTGTGCGACATCAGATTAGACTCATGTTGACCCAAATGAAAATTTGATATTGCTGCCAACTGAGCCCTAATTGTGGCAGCAGCAGAACCCTGGTGAAAACGTTCAGACAAACATTCTAAAACCACTAGAATGGAAGCAGTGTAAGGGTCAACATTCCTTTCCTCATCCCAGATAGAAAACCTTCTCCACTTGCTAGTATGTAACTTTCTAGTGGAGGGTTTATGAGAAGATGTGAGAATGTGGGTCACAGCGGGTGAAAAATCATGAAGCCTGAATAGGGATGTAACTGGAGCAGCCATGCTGTCAAATTGAGGGTGTGGAGGTTGGGGTGAAGAGAGCCTGATATATGCATCAAGAGATCTGGCACTGGGTCCAGAGTCCATGGTTCTTCTAGTAGATGCCCGAGAAAGGGGAAACCAAACCTGACGAGGTCAGTAAGGCGTGATGAGAATCAATTTGCTTCCCAACAGTTTCACTTTCTGAATCAACTTGGATATGAGAAGAAAGGGGAGAAAAGCCTAAAGGAGATCCAGGGGCCAATTGTGAACAAGTGCATCTCTCTCTGACTCCCCCGGAGGGGGGATAAGGGAAAAGTAGCTGCTGCATTTAGAGGTGATCGGACTGGTGAAAAGATCGCAGCAAGGCTGTCCCCATTTGCGGAATATCTGTTCCGCTATTTCCTGCTTCAGAGACCTCTCGTGAGGCATCAAGATTGCCCGGCTGAGTTTGTTGGCTATGGTTGTCCCTGGGATGTGTGTTGCCACTAGAGAGCACTGGGAAGGTATCACCCATTTCCAAACACGAACAGCCTCTCGACAAATGGAGTAAAATCTGGTTCCATCTTGTTTGTTGAGATACCACACTACCGACATGTTGTCTGATTGCATTGCTATCATCCCAAGAGGAAGAAGGTCGTGGAGTGCTTGCAATGCCAGAAGCACCACCCTCATGTCTAGAACATTGATATGCAGGTGAGCCTCGTGATGTTGCCATGTGTCGTGGACAGTCCTGCCTAGATTATGCCCCTCCCACACTATCTGTGAGGCATCCGTGGTCAGAGTAGCAACGAGTTGGCGAGGAAGGAATGGGGTGCCTGTCGTTAGTTGGTTGGTTTGGATCCACCAACGGAGGTCCTTCTTGCAAGACTCTGTTAAAATGATGTGGTGGGTTAGAGGCAGTTGTTGAAAAGACCACTGGGACGACAGGAGCCATTGAAGAATCCACATATGCAATCTGGCAAGAGGGACTAGCAATATGGTGGAGGACATGGTCCCTAAGAGTTTCAGCACTGTCTTTGCCTTGACTTTTCGGAGGGGGAGTAGACAGAGAACTTGTGTGAGGTTCTGAGTTCTTTCTGCTGGAAGACGAGCTAACATGGTGACTGTATCTATTTCTGCGCCTATAAAAGTCACAAATTGAGAGGGTGATAAGGCAGACTTTTCCCAGTTTATAGTAATCCCCAACTGGGCACAAAGTTGGATAGTGGAATCTCTGGTTTGAAGGAGTGGGTGCCTGGTGGAGGCGGTCAGGAGCCAGTCCAGGTACGGAAACACTTCGAATCCTAGACGTCTCAGGTGAGCTGTCACTACTGCCATACAATTAGTGAACACTCTGGGGGCTGTGGTGAGACCAAAGGGCAGAGCATGAAACTGGTAGTGACTGGCTCCCAACCGGAGGCGTAGATGGCTCCTCAATGCTCTGTCCATTTTTATATGGTAGTACGCATCTTGGAGGACTGTTGAGCACATCCAAGTGTCTTTCCCTAATAGAGGGAGTATAGACTGCAGTGTCACTATCCAGAACTTGTCCTTCTTTACGGATTTGTTTAATTTGCTGAGATCCAAGATGGGCCTCCAGTCTCCTGTACGTTTTGGCACTAAAAAGAATCTGGAGTATGTTCCGAATCCTACCTAGTCTGCAGGGACAGTTTGGAAGACTCTTTTTGCAAGCAACTTGTTCACTTCTACAGTTGCTTGATCCCTGAGATTGGATGGAACATCCAGGATCCTCTTGGGAACATGAGGTGGTAGAGAAAAGGGTATAGAATAACATCTGATGATAATTCTTTGTACCCATTTGTCTCGGGTGATGCTTAGCCAGGCCTCTGGATACAAAGAAATGCGACCCCCGACTGGCTCTAGAGAAGCACAGCTGGGCCCCACATCAGGAGCACTGGTAGGGATGGCCTCGAAATGAATCACGGCCTCCCTGATTTTGCGGTCTGCCCCTGCCTCTAGGTAGATGTCTACCATTTGTTCCTCCCCCTCTGCCTCTGAAGAAAGAGTCACCCTGTGCATCTGGGAAAAACTTCTGGGACTTCTTGAGCCACATTTTATCACCTCTCTGACCACTGGGGTATTGTCTAGAGTGGACGGCAAAACGTACTCCCACGGCAGACAGTGTTTTCCCTTCTTGCTCGGACCTGGTGAGTGTGTCTTTTATCTTAGGTCCAAACAAGGAAGAACCATCAAAGGGGGCATTGGTAAGGGTAGACTTGAATGGCTCTGCAAAATTCAAAAAGCGCATCCAGGATTAGCTCTTAAGGGAAACTTCTGAACCCACTGCCCTGCTCGCTCCATCAGCTGCATAAGAAATCAGCCTCATGGAAGAGTTAACAATGGAATTCAAGGTGGACAACTGAGCAGACACCTTATCAGGGACTCCTTCAGTAGACTGTACCTTGTAGAGTCTCTTCCCAACTCCTTAAGGAGCTCTCTCTGAAGCCTTATAAAATGTGTTAGGTAGTTCAGCGATCTGAGAGTGAATGCCGCTGACGAAAATATATGCTTCCCATATCTGTCTATCGTTCGAGACTCCTTGTTTGACGGACAGATGAAGAAGTCTCTGCTAGTTCCCTCTTAGTGGGCGCCACCACCACCATGGCATCTACAAGAACGCCCTTGGATAAAAATTCCTTCTCCTTGGGGGCTGACAAAAATTTATTGGGTCTCCTGGGAACTGGCTCCACGGCATCAGGAGTCTCCCACACCTTTCGACTAACAAGGTCTAGAAGTTCGTCGAAAGGTGGAGACACCCAAGAGGCTGAAGGTTGAGACCAGAAAGCCTTCAGGTACACCGACTCCTCATTAGAAGGGGTAACAGTGGGCCAGTTGCACCTATGCTTAAGGATCTCTAAGATGTCTACAAAGGAGACATCATCAGAGGACGACTTGGGGGACCCTTCTGACTCCTCGAGGTCGGTGTCGGAGGTAAGAGACTCATCCTGGGAGTCCACATGCTTCCTCTTGCATGTCCTCTTCAAAGGGGGCTCCTCAGGAGGATATTCCTGGGAGGTCTCAGAAGACTGGGGCCACCAACCGGAGGCTTCTGAGGCTGCGGGTCTTTGCTGTCGATAGAGGGACTAAGTGCTGAGACGGAGGTCGGTGCCCGAGGGGAAAGAGTGTCGGCACCCCTGGGTGGAGCTGATGAGCAGGACAGCACACTCCGGATCTCATAGGCAGACCTCTCCAGCTCCGAAGACCTCCTCAGCTCTGAGGAGACAGATGAAGTCATCGGCTCCAGAGCCATCAGCTCTGAGATAGATGCAGGATCCGAGCTCACCCTAGCCGACGCACCGAGAGGGAGACTCGGAATCAAAGAGGTCTGGGTCCAAGTGTCCCTGTCGGGGCCGACTGGGGAACTTCATCTCCTAGACACCCTGGATGGTGTCTGAGCAGAACTCTGCTTCAAGACAGCCTCGGGGGAGCTGGAACCGAGGGTTCCACAACCAGCGGTACCAAACACTCCGGCTCTGAAAGCCCAGCATGGCTCAGAGGAGGAACCACAACAGGAGGAATGGACTCTGGTGGCTCCGGGACTGACTGGGTCAGAGCCAACAGCATTTTTGGCAAGGCAGATGACTTCAGGAGTCTCAGCACTACTCTCTCCACATTTTCTTCTGATAGGCTCCTTGAAGACAGTGTGAGAGATCTGGACCTCTGTAAGATAGCGGAGCTTAAAGTTGGGGAGACCGGCAATGGATCTCTGGACCAGCTCTGATGTTTGCTATCAGTAGTTGGCTCAGAAATGCATGGGGCCGACACTGGAGTTATAGTATCAATGACCTCGATCGGTTCCAAGATCAGTGGAATCGAGGAGGGAGAAGTCTTGTCCGGTTTAGAAGGTTTAGGAGGCAGTTCCGAAGTACCACATGGCACCAGGGAATGCCTCTTGGTAGATTTAACCTTGTCTTTTTTAGATGCATAAGATTTGGAGGAAGAAGACGAACTGGCCCATTCTTCCTCGAAAGAGGGCTTAAGGAGACCTTTCAATATTAGTTTGTTCTTCTGCTCCTGTAAAACCCTGGAGCTGAAGGAATGTCAAAACAAACAGGTTTCCTGCAGATGGATGGCTCTGAGGCAATACACACAATTACTATGGCCATCCGTAATTGACATTTTTTGAGAGCATTTTACACATTTCTTAAACCCCGAGGGTTTATGATCTTTTGCCTCTTTAGACATGGTAACCGGAGAAGCAGCAAAAAAGGACACAACACAAACACCACGAGGACTAGGTCCTCTAACTCAAATGGGCCTAGCCCTGGGCAGAGAAAAAGACAGAGAACTAGGTCCTCTAACTTAAACAGACCTAGAAAAGAGAAGACTAAAGGTCAGAAACTACCAACTATACTGCACACACACACACACACACACACACACACACACACACACACACACACACACACACACACACACACACACACACACACACACACACACACACAAGCAAAGTATGAACAAGAAATTGTCCAACTGTCTCAGTGAAAACTATACTCAAATTCTACGTCGTAGAACAAAAAGGGTCGGAAATATCAAAGGACCCTTGCCAACTGAATAGCTAAATATCTGACTAATATCTAGGCAGAAATAGTCTAATGCTAACTCTGTACTACTAATAAACACTGCACACCAATAAACACTGCACATGGAAAAGGGTAAATTGAGCGCAAACATGCATCTTAACAGTAAGCACTAAATATTTAAGTAATAACTATTAAACTTCCAATCTCTCTATGCTAATAAACACAGCAAATAACAACGAGGAGCAAAAATGCCCGTTAAATTGAAAAAAAAAAAAAAAGGCACACAGGATACCAAAGAGAACAACAAGGCCAACCAGTTTTCAACAATAAGTATCTAAAGTAAAGAAAGAAAACAGTTCAGCAAGACTGAAACTACTCTAAAAACTGTTAAACACTAGCAAAACCATATAAATTGAAAGGTTAAGCTGTAATATAGTAAAATTAGCAAAAAGTGTTAAACTTAGCAACGGCCAAGAAGAAGCACATCTGAACTCGTCGACACGGTAAACGAAATCTGGGGATTATACTGGTGCAGCATGGGATACCTCCCTAGCCACGAGCCAACTAAAAGACTTTGAGCTTTGTAATAGGCTGAGTCAGAGCTGAGGATTGGCTCCGAACCCATGTCTAAGAATGAAGACGAGATAGGACTACAGAACATCTTGTCTTTTAAATTCCTGCCTCTTTTATAAGATATATAAGGAAAAGGACATAAAATAGTAGAAAAATCACAATGCTGTAAATAAAAAATCCCAATAATGTTCGACCAATTCTTCTGCAGAAGTCATCAAAAAGTATGATAAGAGGGGAAAGCTGATTCAGGGAATCACTCAGATTTTCAGCCCTCCTCTTCTAAAATTTTCAAGTGATTTTCTACTTTGTCTAACTTTGATAAAAAGTAAAATAAACAGTTCCAGCAGAATGCTGGTAAGCAGATGTTTAAAAAGCACTGACAGGGAGGTTCCAAAAAGAAAGCAGGATACCCCCCCCCCCAAAAAAAAAAGTCCCTTAATCCTCCCAAAAAGTTTAAATCTCCAGTTCTCTCTGGCAGCAGACTGTTTCAGACAAATTGGTCCTGAATGTGATCCATCTAGGCTATAGATGGCAATTGGAGGCTCTCTCTCATTTCCAGGTGATTCCTTTTCAGCCACCAAACCATTGTTTTTTCTTTCCTCCTGTCTTACAACTCATGCTGTCTTGGAGGTAATAGAAGCTGTTCCACCTCCTCAGTCAGGAGGAATATTTTATTTAGGAATGTTTCTGGTTTCAAAGAAGATTCAGTCTATGATAGTGCCCAAGTTTAAAAAGCTTTCATTTCACAACTTGTGACCCCTTCTTCCTCATTTGAGTTATGTTATAACTTTAGACATAAAAAATGTGTATCTTCACATTTCTATTCATCCTGATTTCAGGCATTTTTTTAAGGTTTTGCAAATCTGGATCACATTATCAGTTGTCTGCTTTACTCTGGGCTATCCACTGAAATGTCAAACTCCTGTTATAGCACATTGCAGGCTATAGGGTGTTCACATTTTGCCAAATTTAGATGACTTGCTTATCTTTGTAGAGACTTTTTTACAGTGTCAGGAATCTCTCACTGGTGTAAGAGATCTCCTACACAGGCAGTGATTCCAAGAGAACATTCAAACGTCTATACTTAGATCTATTCCAGGAGTTTTCCACTCAGCGTTCTGTCTCAGCAAGGGAATACCTCAGCATTCTGGATCTCATGGCATCTGTGATTCTCATGATACCTTTTGCAAGACTCCCCATGTGCAAGATTCAACAGTATTTGAAGTCTTTTGGTCCCAGCATCAACACTCATTGTCTTTTCAAATTCCAGTTATGGAATTTTTGAAAAGGGAAATCAGTTGGTGGAGACTTCAAATTTCTCTGATTCCAGATTTCCCATTATGTCCTCCTTCTCCAAAGCAGTTGGCCACTGCAGACACTTTGGATTTTGCTTTGGGGAACCGTGTTGAATGATTAAAAGTACAAAGTCCTTAGGACAAGAAAGACTGACCAAAACACACAAACATAAGAGATACTAGCTCTTATAAAGTCTCTCAACTCTTTGAGTCATTTGTGGTCCCCAGGACCTGTTCAAGTTGTTATAAGCAATACCACAGTGATGTGATACATAACTAGACAAGGGAGAACCAGATGTTACCCCACTGTGTAGACTCATCATGTTAGCTTGGGATATAACTTTACAGCACAATTTCACTGTACAGACATCTTACATTCCAGTACAGCAAAACTGTTTGAAAGGCAAGCTGATCAAGAGTAAGGCAGATCCACATGAATGGAAACTGAATTGGGGGGGGTCCTAGATTTGATACATTTTGAGGAATTCCTGATGTAGACCTTTTTGCTGCCTCTCTAAACAATCAAGTTGTTCTGGAAGACGGATGACTTTTATTTGGACAGGAATGTTAATGTATGCTTTTCCACCCTTTCCAGTGATATTGAGTGTACTTCTGAAGATTCAGAAGGACTCCACCAAGGTCACTGTGGTGACTATCTTCTGGCCCAAGCAGCAGTGGTTCTCCCATCTTTTGGAATTTGCCAGGGTCAATTACCACAGGCTTCCTCACAGCCTGGATTTACTCGCACACAATCGGGGTGTGGAATACATCCCATCCCAAAACATCTACCACTGACTGGTTGGTTGGTTGGGTCTAGATATACCTTTTAGGCACTTGCTTTCTGAGGATGTTAAAGCAGGTACTAATGGAATCAAGAAAGCCTGCAACTAGAAAACCATATATAACAAATGGAAAAAAGTTTTATAGTTGGCGCATACAAAACAGCTAGCACCCATTCAGCGCTAGTGTTTATGTGGTTTTACAGTATTTTTTTGAGTTACTATCCTGTGGCCTGTCATAGTCCTTTATCAAGGTTCATTTGTCGGCCATTTCAGCATGTATGTCTATGGATCCCCCTCTATCGATGTAGTCTCATGTGAAAATGTTTTTAAAAGTGGTACTGCATAAGAAGCTCCCCAGAAAACTGGTGACACTTTCTTAGGATCATAATTTTGTGTTAGAGAAAGTAACACTTGCTCCATTTGAACCAGCTCATCTGGCTAACTTGAAGTTCTTAACATAGAAAACTGTTTTGCTGATTGCTCTGACCTCTGCAGGAAGAGTATCAGCACTAAAAGTTCTTATGGTTGGTCAACCTTATCTCATCGTCCACAGAGACAGGGTTTCCTTGATGAGTAATCCTTTTATGCCTCAAGTGGTATCTGAGTTTATTTTAAGCCAATCTATCCAATGCCCTGTGTTCTTTCCTGAACCTACAAATGAGGGAGAAAGGATACTTTGTACCTTGAATTATGTCTACAGTTGATTCATGTACTATCTTGATAGAACAAAGAACTAAATCTTTCCGAATCTCTAATCAGTTGTTTATTTCTTGTGAATGCAAGAAGGGAAAACCTTTGTCAAAGCAGACTATTTCCAAATGGCTGTCTCAGGTTATTATCTTTTGCTACTCCCACTACAACAAAACTATTCCAGGAAGTGCCAAGGCTAACTGTACTAGGGCCCTGACTTTATCTAAGGCATTTTGGAAAGGGTTGGGCTGTGTAAGTATTCTAGAAGCAGCAACAATGTGCACACTTTTACAAAGCACTACAAACTAGATTCCTTTAACAGGTATAGGACAGGCTTTGCTAGGACCCTTCCCACCTCCCATTTGTTTTATGTTATGGTAATTTACCCATGTTGCTTAGGCTATTGCAGCAGTAATCAATATGAAGAGCATAGTACAGCTGTGTAAGTAAACTGACCATAACAGCAGAGGTTTGAATGATCATTCCTGAAGTAGCCGCCCCCTCCCTCCATCCTTGTTGTCTTGTGTGTGTTTTATGGCAGGGTGTACATACATAGTTTTTTTTTTCTTTTTCTAGCAATATTCTCTCAGGGCTTAGCTTTCCTCTCTGTTGGCATGAAAGCTGTGAATCTCTTGGACCCCTAAACATGTCTAAAATGTCATCTCAGCTAAAGCTGACTAATGGTTTGGGCAAATGGAATATCTGATGTTGTCAATCTTCACATAATCCTTGACTGTGGGTGTGATTCCGAGCCTCAGAACTGACTTGGCCATTGTTCCAGCTCGTGCCTTCCAAAAACTCGCAAGCTAAGCTCTACCTACAGTGCTCCTCACCAAATTACTTTAGATCTCATTTGCTGCTTCGTAGTGCCATATCTGTTCAATCCAGTCTCTCAAGCTTTAGCTTTTCTTCAAACTGTAGGTCATTTTTTTCTTACTATCCAATCTCTAAATTTTGTCTTTTATTTATTTCTGTACTCCCCTGCTTCTCTAGATATTTTTTAGCGTGTGCGTGAGTGTTTTCCTCTCCTCTTTACCGTTAGGTAGTCTCAAATACCATTGTTGGTACGTTTTCCCCTTTTACCTTTGAGTAACCTCTTAAACCATTGTTGGTACATTTTCCCCTTTTACCTTTGAGTAACCTCTTAAACCATTGTTGATAGTTTTCCCCTTTTCCCTTTCTCTGATACATTTAAAAAAAATCTTTCCTTATTCTACAGTCTGTGTATACATAATCTGTGTATAAGGTCGCCTTACTTCTTACATATGGCCAACAAACCCTCTAAAGCTACCTCTGGCTTCAATAAGTGCCAAAAGTGTAATAGAAAAATGTCTAATTCAGATGGACGTACTCCTTGTGAGTATTGTCCTGGTGCGGTCCATCTACAAGAAGACTGTGCGATCTGTCATGGGTTCAGTTCCAAAACCCTGAGAGCGCAAGAACAAGTTAATATTGAAAGGCCTTCGTAAATCTGAATTTGAAGAGGCAATATCTGCTCCAAAGACAAAGCTAGTTTCTCCTCATCAACTTCTTCCTCTAGACCTAAAAAGTGGAGTCACTCTGTTTTGACAACTCCCTCGAAACCGCCTTCTAAATTGGCAGAGTCTCCCAAGTTGCTGACAGTCTCCTCAACACTGGTGGGCCAAGATTCTCATCCCTCAGTGCCGTCGGCACCAACCTCTTCAGTTCCAGTATCGGTGCAGACAACTGTTCCTTCAGTACCAACAGATCTCTTGGTACCAAAGGGCGCTCACGTAATAATTTTACCTCAAACGACTTGCTCCCTGTCCCTAGATCCATTTGTGGTCTGTCCTCCCAGTCCTTTTTTTGAGAGAGAGCCACCAAGGTCTCATTGGCCTTCTCTATTCAGTCCACCAAGAGTCTGTCAGAGTCAGATATTATGAGACTTGGTGGACCAGCTCCTGACTGCGAGGGGATTACCTCCATCCACAGTTCCTAGCCTTGGTAGCTCTGGAACCTTGCCTTCTTCTACCCCCCCCCCCCCCATCCATATTCCTCCTTCAACTCTAGCTGAAATTTTGGAGCCCCAAGTGCTGACCTTTCTGGCTTCTACTGTTTCGATGCTGGCCAGAGCTCATTTTCTAACACCGATTGTTAGTCTGTGTTTTACTGATTCCTTGGAACTGGAGACCTCCCGGGGTCGGGGCTTCGTTGTCAATTCCGGGGGATAGGGTTCGACTTTGATTCTTTTGTAGCCTTCCATGCCCCTTGGTTCATCAACATATGTAAGCTCGGCTCCGCTCCAGTTTCTACTTCGGGGATGGCCTCATCGATGTGGGATGGTACCATGGTTCTGAAGGGGACTGTTTCGGTTACAGGCACCCATCCCTCTATGGGGGGGGGGGACCTGCCTTCCAGGCTATGGAAAGGGCCTTGTCCATTGTGGGCCAACAGTTTATGCCTTCCCTGTTGGACCAAACATCATGTCCATCCCGTCAACTGGAGCTTCCACCAGTCTCTGCCCTAAGACAGGGGGCACAAAACTCTCAGGACCAGACCTCTCAGGTTTTGTCATCTTTGGAAACCTCTCTGGAGCATCCCATCGAAGAGGTACCTTTGAAGAAAAAGTGCAAAAGGAAGCACTTAAACTTCCATGAAGGGTCCTTCACAGAAAATACTGATTTCGATGAAGGGGAAGGTTCCCTTAAGTCACCCCCGAAGATGTTTCCTTCAGGGACATCCTAGAAATCCTTAAGCAGAGGAGTGGCTGGACTACCATTCAACCTTCCTTAGAGGAATCTGTATACCCAGAGGCTTTTCATGCGCAGCCTTCTACCTTTTGGATTTCTCCACACACTGATGATCTTATTAAGTTGATTGCTTAGTGGGCTTTGAAGATACCTGACACTATCGAGCCAATCCCCAGGAAGCCTGATTACATTCTCTCTGCCCCTAAAGATGAGCAACATTGGGCCAAAGGTATTCCTTTTGACACCATGGTGGTTGCGACAGCCACTAAAAAGGAACTTGCTGATGAAAGTCCTACTATCCATCCTCCTAACAAAAAGTGTAGGTTGATGGATAGATTTGGGAAGCACATATATGCTTCATTGACCTTCACTCTCAAATCCTTGAACTATATGGTGCATTTTACCAGGCTTCCAAGAGATCTGATTAAAGAGCTTTCAGATACTCTTTTAGAAGCAGTAGCTGAAGGAGTTTGAGACAAAGTTGCTTCTCAGCTCGCCACCCTAGAATCAATTTCCAGTTCGTCCATGAGGCTAATTGCTCATGCTGCTGAAGGGCCGACAAGAGCAGCAGGTTCAGGCGGAGCCATCAGGAGACATGCCTGGATGTGCTTATGTGAGTTTGTGGAGCTATAGTCTTCTTTCGTCAACACACCGTTTGACAGTTCATCCCTGCTTGTCCCCAAAATTAAAGAGAGACTAGCCAGATGTGAGAAAAATAGGAAGACCCTTTCTGCCATGGGCGTATGATTTTCCACTCCTCAGCAGCCTTATTCTAGGAACCAGAGAAGTGGTTAGGCTATGGTCCAAAAAGACCCAAGGACCTTTCCAAGACTCACGTGTCAGTGACTTCCCCCAGAGGGGGAGTAGAAATGGAAGATGCCATTCAAGAGGCAGAAATGGCCTGCAGAATCAGGGTTCCAGAGACTCTTTCTGTGGTAACTCCTATCAGCGCTCCTGAAAGTAGACCCTATTGCCTTCCTCTGGAGGTAGTCAGGGAACGATTATCCCTCCACCAATCTGCCTGCTAGAATTAATGAAAGACAAATTGGTACAGAGGATCATTACCAGAGGTTACAACATCCCCCTTTCAGAAGAACCAAAAAGACCAAGAAGAATCCTGGATGTTCCACTCAGTCACAGGGAGGCAGCAGTCTTAGAAATTCAAAAACTACTTGACAAAAGAGTCATCCAGGCAGTCCCACCAGACCAGAGAGGAACTGGAATTTACTCAAGATTCTTTTTAGTGTCAAAGAAAACAGGGGACTGGAGACCCATTTTGGATCTCAGTCAATTGAACAAATCAGTTCAACAAACCAAATTCTGGATGGCCTCAGTTCAGTCTATTCTTCCGTTTTTGGAAAAAGATGATTGGATGTGCTCAATAAATCTTTGAGCTTATTAACATATAAAAATGGACAAGCGGTCCAGAAGATTATTGCGCTTCTGGCTAGGAGCCAGTGACTATTAATTCAGAACATTGCCCTTTACTCTCACCACAACCCCCAGGGTGTTTACCAAATGTATGTCAGTGGAGTCTTAAGTGTTTCCATATCTAGAAGACCATCTCCTTACCACTCTCACCAGGCGTCAACTCCTAAAGGCACGAGATTACACTTTCTTTTTTCCAGCTTAGGAATCACTGTAAACTATGAGAAATCCCATCTAGAATCATCACAATACCTGGAATTCATTGGAGCTATCCTCAACACAGTCACCGGCTTTGCATTACTTCCCCTAGAAAGGCTCCAGAGGATCAGATCACAAGTGAGCCAGATCATTCGAAGCAAGAAAGTAACAGCAACAGTCATTCTACAGGCTATAGGGTGAATAGCAGCCTCTATCACTGTATTTCCCCTGGCCAGATATCACATGCAAATTCTTCAATGCCTTCTGGCCTCCCAGTGGTCCTTATTGAATCAACCAATGTCCCATCTGATTTTGATCACCAGTTATTGCAAGGAAGCCCAAAGCTGGTGACTTCACTCCAACAGGATATTATTTGACCGTCCCTTTGTCCCTCTTCAACCCCAAGCCATAGTGACCACGGACTTGTCCCAGATAGGGTGTGGGGGGGGCATTATCTGGTAAAGACAGTACAAGGCACTTGTTCCCAGCTGGAGGCCAACTTGCATATCAATGTCCCAGAGATGAGGGCGGTGCTCTTTGCTTTTATAGGCATTTCAAGATACCCTTCCCTTGGGAATGATTGCAATACAGACAATTTGTCAGTGGTCTGGTACATCAACAAGCAAGGGGTTTGGGCATGGGCAATTTTCTCTGACCACTTTCTGATAGCAATGCACATTCTGGGGAGCTCCACTGTGATCGTGGACAAATTGAGCAGAACCATCCTCATGCCTCATGAGTGGTATCTCAATCCAATGACAAAATATTCCATCACTGGGGCCAACCTTGCTGCAACCTGTTTGTGTCCCCTCTGAACAACAGGTACAGCAGTTACTTTGCCCTAATCCCCTCCCCCTGCATAGGGTTCACCCAGAGATGCTCTCCTTCATGATTGGCCCCTGGTCTATTGTATGCCTTTTCACTGATATGTCAGTTTGTAAAAAAGCCAGCAGGTCAAAGAACTGAATAATTCTCATTGCCCCATTCTGGCTTTGACAGGTCTGGTTTCCCTTCCTATGGCCTCATCTGCTTCAGAAACCCTGGATACTGGACCCAGCTCCAGACCTGTTGTCCCATCCTAGGAACTGGTTCATCTGAATCTACAACATCTCAAGCTCACTGCATGGCGTCTCCAGTTCCAGTGATTGCCAGGCATCCTGCCCTCACCTCCTCGGTCCAATGCATCATTCTAGCCCACTACAAACCTTCAACTAGAAAATTGTACCATAACAAGTGATTAAAGTTTACTAAGTGGTCGCTAAACTGCAGTCGTGACCCATATTCAGCACCTGTTGATAAAGTTTAGACTTCTTAGCCTTACTCTGAGTCTGGCTTATCAACCTCTATGATTCAGGTGCATCTTGCTGTGATTTCTAACTTTCATATTGGCTTCAATGGTTCATTTATGTCACATAAACTTTGTAAAGCCTTTTTGAAAGGAACCTTAATGCCCAGACCTTTATATAAAGAACCCTCTTACCAGTGGGATTTGAATTTGGTACTGCAGTGTCTTACTTCTCCCCCTTTCGAACCTTCAGCAACTTGTGACTTAAAATTCTTGTCCTGGAAAACCTTATTTTTGGGTTCCTAGTATAACCTCGAATTTGTAAAAGTTTGAATGTTACATGGTCGACACCATATGATCAAACTTTTACAAGTTCGAAGGATAAAACAAATGGCTCTGTACGGCATAGAATGGGAAGATTTCTCTTTTCTGTACTGAAGTGTGATCTCGGAGTTGGTATATTTAAGTAGCGGGGGTGTGGGGGTGCATGGGGGGCTTGCCTCCCTGCTCAGAGTGTTTAGGTAAGTTTTTCTTTTTTTTTCTTTTTTATTATATATACGATGTTTCAGACTTATGAGGGTCGAAGTTTTGAAACTTTGAGTATATAATATAGACCCTTATTTTTAATGGCTATCATTCTGCCAGGAGAATATTGGAAATACAAGCCTTGTTCTGCAAACCCCCCATTTGATATTTCATAAGGACACGGTCTCCCCCTGGACAAATCCTTTTTTACCAAAGTTGGTTTCCAAGTCAAACATCAGTCAGGCTTTACATCTCCCAGTCTTTTTTCCAACAAAGGAGAATACTGTCTACACTTGCTAGATGTATACAATTACATTTCTGCCTTCACAGAACAAAGGGAATTAGAAAATCCAACCAATTATTTATTTCCTTTTCTTCACTATTTTTAGGTAGCCCAGTATCTAAAGTTACACTAGTGAAATGGCTTAAGGACTGTAACACCCTTGCTTACAACAGAAAGGGACTCCACCCACCAGGACCTGTAAAAGCACATTCAATGAGAGCTATAGCAACATCTGCAGTTTTTCATGCCAGCGCTTCTTTAGATTATATTTGTGCAGCAGCAACATGGTCATCTCCTCATACTTTTATTATTCATTACAAACTTGACCAGTTCTCTAGGGACGTGCATCATTTGGCTCGATGGTGCTCAGGAATATTCTTCCCTGAGACCTCCCAAGTTTCAGGTAGCTAGGGACTCTGTCTCACAGTCAAGGATTATGTGAAGATTGACAACATCAGATAAAGAAATTATATCTTACCATAACGTTCTATCTGTGTCGTTGATCTTCAATAATCCTTGACATTCCCTCCCTCCTTCCCCCTGCCTTTAGAACCCTTGGTGGATTGAATATTCTCAAAGACACAGATATGGTCTCTTAGCTATTATTTCTTGTCTGTCACTACAGTTTGCAAACACAGTCTGAGGTAAATTGGTGAAGGAGCATTGTGCATATAGAGCTTAGCTCGAGAGTTTTTGGAAGGCGCAAGCTGAAATAACGTCTGAGTTGGTTCCTAGACTCTGAACAGAGCCCGCAATCAAGGATTAGTGAAGATCAATAATACAGATGAAACGCTATGGTAAGACATAACTTCTTTTTTTGGAAGCTGGCCAGCTGTTGTATCCTATTCTGGATATAATTCATATAGGTTAGGCTACTGCAGCAGTGATCATTCGAACATCTACTATTATGGTAAGTTTACTTACACAGCTATAGTTTCCTGAATGCCTTTCTTTCCTTTCCACCAATTCTAAGGGCACTTCTGAAGATTCAGAAAGACTCAAAAATCATTGTGGTGACTCCCTTCTGGCCTAGACAACAGTGGCTGTTCATCATTGCATCTGCCCGAGTGGTATTTTGGGTTGTTTGTCAAGATAACGTAGTACTGGCCAGGTTTCAAAAGCACAGACTCTCCTCTATGTCTCTTCTTCTTCTGGCAGCTGATTGGCTGAGCATAACCTGATAGGGAAGCCTTCTTCTGTTACAGGAAGTGAGTATCCAGTCTTTATTTTTGCCATACTAAGAAGAAAGTCCTCTGACTCTTCACAGGATCCAGTACTGCTCAGATAAGACCCTTATGGGGACTCCATTCCTCTCATTTTATTATTAGATTTATTAATATCTTTCTGTTTTTATGTTTATTTAAAATATAGCAGTATTTTAATATTTTATTTCTGTCAGTGTTTATGGTAATTCCTGTGGAGATTTCTGATTGCAGCATTGTTTATTTGGCTTCTGTCTTTGACAAATGCTTGTATCGGATGTTGTCAATTTTTTTCAAATTCAGTCCTTAGGTTGTCAGATCCAACTGGATCCAACCTGGGCACCTTTTTTATGAAGCTGTGGATCCAAGGCTCTTGAGTCCTTCCTTACCCATAATTCCCTACATTCCACTAAAGTACCTTAGATCCCATTTGCCACCTGATTTTTGCAGATGTGTTTCTGATGACTGTTTATTTTCTTAAGGTAAGTGACATTCTTTCTTACAAAATAATTTTTTTCTCCTTTCCTACCTTGTATGCCTAGGTAGCTCAAATAGGTTTGTAGTCTTAGAGCAGTTTTTAGGTGATAGTTTTCTTTTATAGTGTTTGAAAGCTTGCTGTGTTTGTGTGTGTAGGTTTACTTGCTTAGGTATATAGGCTATAGCTTTTTAGGTAGTTAGGTAAGTATTTTTTGTAGTAATTGTTGTGGAAAAGAATCATTTTAAATTCTTTACATAAATAATATTCTTCTTTTACCTGCTAAAGTCTAACAAAATCCAACTTTTAAGAAGTGCATGGCCTGTGGACATAAAATTCCACCACAAGACCAGCACTCATTATGTGTTTTTTGTTTGGGTGTTGCCTACCTTGATGTAAACTGTGACATTTGTGCCTCTTTCGGGACTAGCTCCATTCAGGGCCATAAAGAGAAATTAATTTTAAAAGGCTTGCTTCCCCTTAGATAGGATCTGCTTCTCAAACTTTCATCTCCGATTTTTACAGACCAGTTTCAGCTTCCCCTGGTAAGAAGATGGGTAAGAAGAGGAATAAGGAGAAAGAAATGCCCAAAGAAGGACAAAAAACATCTGAGGCGGGTAGAGCAGAAATGACCTGTAAAAGGTCTCTGGATTTGACATATTATTCTGACCTGTTGCCTGAGAGTCAGAGGAGGCTGGATCCATAAGCCACATGGATTCTTTCTCCCTCACCTCACCCAAGATTTTCCCACATCCAGTGAGTCCTTAATTCCACTCCCCAATTATGGAAGAACGATACTCCAGACCTCTGTCTGGCATCATCTTTGAGGTCTGTCTGACCTACCAGAAGCCTTACCAAAATGAATGTCAATTGAATGGTGCAGAGATTCTTCAGGACACATATCCAACTAGGGATCTCCCTCCACTATCTCCTTTGGATGCTCCGGGTTCAGGTCCAACTATCCCTCCTTTTATATCTCAGGTACCAGTCTGTCCCTCGGATCTAGTTCTCATGGGCCTGAATCCTCCCAATGCACCTTAGTTGAAGCCAATAGTCTGAGCAATTTTGACTCAATAAGCATCCATACCTCTCTTGACTCCAATTCTTTTGGATCGAGATGAGTCTCAGAACCAAAGTATCAGTATTGTGGCCCTGGGGTGGAGTTGACCAAGACATTTTCAGAGCTGTCTCTCCCTCTTGAGTCTGAGTTCAGCCTCAGAGCTGACACCATTTGTGGCTCGGATTGTTCCTTCTTCTTTGGATAGCAGGGATGTTCCCTCGGCCCCGATCATGCTGTCTGCGTTTGATGCATTTGAATGTGTTTTGGCTAGGCCAAGAAGTCAGGTGCCACCTTCAAGCCTGCAACTATCTCAACTTTTATTGGATCCTGTGACTCGCTGCACTCTTTCAGATCCCCAGGGGCAGTCAGTCCCTCTAGGCCTGAATGATCCTTGACATTTGAGTTCCCAGTCTGATTCAGACCTATCTCCTTAAGTTCCCCTGAGACAAGGTCCTGGAAAATGGGCTTGAAAACAGTAACATCTCCAGAGTCTTTAACAAAAGACTCAGATGATGGTAGCAATTGCCTCATATACATTGACAACCCACTTATTCTTAATAAAACAGATAAAGTATGCGAGAGGTGCAAATACACTTTTAACGCTGGAGGCAAAAGTCTCTTATACAGCCAAAACTAATCCTAGAGAGGTTGTTAGTGGCACTTGCAACACACCTCTTGCACAGGGTAAAGACTCTACACATAAAATTACTTATACTAAAGCACTTATAGGTAAATTTCCTAAAACAGTAAGACCTCCTGCACAGCACGATCAAAATAGGGTCCTCAGCCACCATATAAATGCTTCGTTAAAACACCACCTACAGCTACACATAGTAACACTGTATCTAATGCCACTACTGCTATGCCCTTAATGCAAACCAGTGCATAGACACATTTCCTAGTCGTTCGTGATTCTGTAGTGAGGCACACTAATCTCCCCCTCACTAGACTGAGTAAGGAGAGAGTCATGGTTAGCTGTCTTTCTGGGACTAGGATCCATCAAGTCACACAAGCACTTAGGTCATTGAACCACAGGCACTAGTATGACTCTTTCATAGTCCATGCAGGTGTTAATGAGCTGAGATGTACCTCACATGACTATATGAAATGAGACATGATCAAGCTCGCTGATTGTGTCTCAGGCAGGTGTTAGCCTATCACTGAGCAGCATATGACTTTCTGCATGGATGATGCGACATTACCAACAGAAAATTATTGATTTTAACAGTTTACATAGCTTCTGGTGTCAGTCCAAGGGAGTACAATATTTGATGGCATGGAAGGACATGATTCACAGACCATGCTGCTTTGTCATGGATGGTCTGCACTTGTCCCTGTAAGCTTTCAGATATTGGCAAAGACTTTATCTACCCCCATAGTGCCTTTTTTGGCAATGCCAAACTGATAAACCTCTCAACTAAACTGAACCTACGAAGAAATACCTAAAGGTAGTACTGCTCAGATCTAGAAGTCTTAACAAGAAAGTCCACTCCCTGCAAGCCTTCCTCTCCCTGGAGAGTGTAGACATCTGTGCAGTAATGGAGACATGGTTTAAAGTCATGAATTGTACCCCAGCAATGCAAGCTTATAATGCCGTTCACACCATTAGACCAGCTACTGCACAGAAGTGAACTAAAGGTGGAAACGTCCCTCACCATTCAACCCAATATATTCATGAGGGATCTCAGTTACCCCTCTATAGATTGAGAATCCTACACCACTTCCAATGCACAAGACCACCAATTCCTAACCTTTGTTAATACCAACATCCTGGAAGAGTTGGTCCATTCTCCTACCAGGGAGTGGTATAAACATCCTTGGCCTTCTACTCATAAACATGGGGGCCAATAATCCTCACCCAATGTAAGTCTTCACTCATCAGATCTGACTATAAGGCAGTATTGCTTGAAAAAAATTTAAATCCTGGGTTCCAGTGAAGCCAAAAACCTTTAGGGACTATTCCAAGGCCAACCTCTCTCTACTAAGCAGCACCTTGGCTAACCATGCATCCCCAAACCCAGTAAACACCATCTCATATGCTGAGCTATTTACCAAATCTCTGTACAGCCATATTGATAGCTGTGTAGAGTGAGCTGAGCCCACTCATATTAAGAATAAGACAAGCTCAAAAGACAAGCCACCCTGGTGGAATCACAATATGTCAGTTGTACAACAAAAGAAAAAATCTTGGCCAAGTGTAATTGGAACAAAGCCATATATGCTAAATGCCCTCTGACCAATTTAAAAAGTCAGCTAAGAGGATTATTTAATACTTCAAAGGCTAAATTTTAAGAAGAAAAACATAGCTTTTCAGGCAAAGGACAACCAAAAAGCTTTCTGCAGCTATGTCCGTAACCTCAGGGGAGATATGCAGCAATGTGCAAAGCATTTTCCAAGGCCAAAAGCACTGCAACATTGAGCCCAGATAAAATCCCGGGATACTTAATAGCATGAAACATGACCTTTCTGGTCTGCTTGAATCACTTTTCAGCTGGAACCTACAGTCAGGTTTTGTGCCTAAGGAATGGAAGATGGCTACAGTCATTCCCCTGCACAAAGGATGTCCAACCACTGATCCAGGTAACTACAGGCTCATAAGTCTGACCAGCCTCATATGTAAGGTCTTGGAAGGAATCATCATGGACATGATAATGAGGACATAGGTAACCTGCAAACACTGTATCCATCACAGTTCATCTTTGTTAAAAGAAGGCCATGCCAGTTAAATCTTGTGGACATTTTTGAAAGGGTCACCAGAGCACTGGATGAAGGTAAGACTGTGAACACAGCTTACTTTGACCTGGGCAGGGCTTTTGATACAATACCCCACTCAAGCATTATAGACAAGCTCACTAATTTAGGTATAAACCCTTGTATCATCCACTGGATAGCTATTTGTCTTGCTGATAGAACTCAGGAGGTCAAAATAGATGAGGCCACCTCCACCAAGAGGCCAGTCACCATCGAGGTCCCCCAGGGCTCAGTACTGGGCCTGCTCCTTTTTGGCATATATTTCTCTGAAATGGAAACAAATGCTGAAGATTTATGGCTGACTAAGTTTGCAAATGATTGCAAGCTGGGGGTTATCATGGACTCCCCTACAGACACTAGATTCTTTAAGAAGGCCTATCTCTGACTAACAAATGGTGCCAAAGCCATGGTTTTAAACTCAGTGCTAAGATATGCATAATTGTACCTTTTGGGAAGTCAACCATACTGGCTAATTCCTATGTTGCTAATATGCCCCTAAGAGTCGACAGTTGTCAGGGAACTAAGTACACATGTCAACAGTAGCCTCACCTTTGACCACCACTTGGCCACAGTAGTGAAGAAGTCCTTTTATGTTGCACAGCACAACTTATGAGTAAGGGTATGGTATCTAGGTCCAAAGAGTTCATTATCCCACTGTAATCTGCCCTTATTAGACCAATCATAGAGTAAAAGCTCCATTCGGTAAGTACCAGACCAGGCATATGCAGCAAGTAGAACAATCTTAGAGGTTTTTTACAAAAAGAATATAAGGCGTAACAGATCTGCCTATTAGAGACCGCCTTAAAGCCCTTTCCCTCCACTCAGTCTTCTGTAGATTGCTGAGGGGTGATCTGTGCCTGGCTTACAAGGCATCTGCAAACCCCACACTTGTGAATCTACTGCATATTTGTAATTCTAGGGACCTCAGTTTTTGTCTCTGACTTAAACAGAACATGCTGGAGAGACAGGTAAGTGTCACAGAGACTGTTCCTCCTATGCAACAGGATTCCCATCTATTTGACATTGAGTTTGTCTGTTACCCAGTTTAAGTGCAACTTAGACCAGTGGATGGGGAATAAGAAATTTACATTGGTCTGGCACCTGTGTCCCTTATGGATAGAGGTAGCTTACAGATACCTGGACCTCAGTGTCCTGTTTGATACAGGATTCAGAAAAAAACTTGGCTAGGCTTAAAAAGGTCCCTGAGTTGTTAGCCTAGTAAAAATCTATGACTCTGTCTATGATCTGGATGCAAGTGAAGATTCACCAAGGTCCATGCTAGAAGATGCCACCTTTTGTGATATCCTAGACTTGATGATACAGCAAGGGTGTTGGTACACTGAAACTCCTTCACCAGACACATCTGTGTTCTTTGAGGCATTTGGTACTGACTTATCTATGTCCTGGGTGGTAATACCCACTGATTCCCTTGTCTGAAAGACCTGATGTAGTGGAACATATCCGTCTCAAAAAAAAAAAAAAAACGGGTTGATTTCGGTAGCCCTGAAGGACAGAAATCACTGTTGCAAGGTTCCACTAGTAGATGCCATGGTGGTAGCCGCAGCCACTAAAAAGGAACTGTCCAAGGAGAATTCTTCTATCCATCCCCCTAATAGGACATTGAGGGTGTCACAGATTCTGTAAACAGATGTTTGCTTTAGTGACCTTCACACTCAGGGTGCTGAACTGTTTTGCTAACATGACACGTTTCAAAGGGACCTGACCAAGGAGCTTACCGAGTCCCTGTCAGGTACCATACCAGCAGATATTCAAAATCAGTGGACTTCCAAATGCCTACCCTGCAGTCTATGTCTAATGTCGCCATACGTCTGCTTTCCAACACAGCTGATGGTTCCGCCAGGGCAGCAGACTTGGGCATAACCATACATTGGCATGCTTGGATGTACCTGTGCAATTCTACATAAGTCTTTAAGCTGTCCTTCATCATTGCCCTATTTGATGGCTCCACAATTTTTGGACCTAATGTTAAAGAGATGCTTACTAGGAGCTGAGCAAGGCTGCAAAACCCTGTTTGCTGTTGGAATCCAATTCTGTATCCCTCAAAGGACCTTTACTAGGAACCAAAGGAGTGATAAGAAGTTGTGGTTCAGAAAGTCACAAAGTTATCACTAGGACATTCCTGGAGACAGCCCCGCCCTGGACAGTGGGGGAGGCAAATCAAATGGACATCACCCTAGGGGTGGAGGCGGACCACACAACCATGGGTTTTTGGTTCCTTTAATGAGAAATCCTGCCAGTGCTCCTGAAGTGTTACCAGAGTACCATACTCTGGAGGCAGTTGAGGTGTGCTTATTCTTGCAACCACAAGCCTGGCAACATATTACAACAGATTCTTGGATATTAAGGATAATCACCAGAGGTTGTTCCATTCCCTTTTCTTATTCATCAAAGAAGAAAAGAAAGATTCCTGATGTTCCACCGAGTCAGTCGGAATCTGCAGCAACACAGGTGTTCAAGTGTACAGAAGAAGAGAGTCATCCAGCAGGTCTCTAGAGACTATTTAGGATCCAGAGTCTGTCCCAGGTTCTTTTTAGTTCCAAAGAAGATAGAGGACCTCAGCCTATCAGTTCATAAGACAGACAAAATTTTGGATGGTCATGACTTCCAAGATGGCTGCACGTTGTGCAACAGCTAAATTCTAGTTCTCCCAGTGTGAAAACAAAAACACAGCAAAGAAAGCCAGTAGACATATATTTTTGGGTAAATTTCAGTAACTGGTTAGTAAGTGCACTGTCGCAATGCCAGGAAAAAAGAAATACAAAAGACCTGAAAGAAAGTCAGCTACAAAAGGTGAGGAAAAAAACGTAACTGAGAAGAATACTGCAGCTGTTGAGCAAAAAATCAGTGCAAGTTCCAAACATGACTTCTAGTAACCTAGAGGAAAGTATAAGACAAAGAGTATATCAACTCAAATAAGAAAATGCTGGACAAAATGGAAGAAGCTTTAAACAGATATTCAGATGAGATGCTGAAACTGCAAAAATCAGAAGTCAAAATGAAGAAAAGGTTGGCTGACTGCTCAAGAAGAGATGTTTCAAAAACTAATAGAATTAAGAGGATAGAGCATGTAGGGAAAACGTGAGATTTTCACTGGTACCAGAGAAACTGGAAGGAACCACCTGTATTCATTTCATGAAAGCAAAAATAAGCAACTGTATTGGTTTTCCACAGCAGGTGTTGTTAACTGAAAAAGCACATTGCGTGTATGCTCCAAACCTGGCTATGAAAAAGAAACCAAGACGTTTAATAGTAAAGATGCAATCCTACCGCAGAAGGAATTGATTCTGACACAACTGTGGCTGAAAGACAAAGTACTAAAAGTGGGAGACAGCAGAGTGTTTGTGGAAAGTGTGCACCAGGTAGAAGAGAAGTAAATTTATTCCACTATTCATGGCATGTTGAGAAGTAGGCTTGATATCCAAACTGCTGTACCCAGATGTCTTCATAATATTCTTTCCTGGAGGGACAAAATCATTTTTGATGCAGTACATGCTAAGGAGGAAATACAAAAGTTTGTTCAACAAAAAGTGAGCTGTGAAACAGGAGACATTTCTACTACTTGTTCTTGTGGTTATAAAGACCACAGAGGGACTGTGCCAGTGAAACCTTTTCCAGTGTTTCAACAGGAAATGTTTAAGAGAGGGAAAAAACACAAAAGTTGACTAGAAGAATTAGAGTACATTGGAATGCAACAGAGGCAGTTTGGGAGGTGGGTATGAACAGGAATAAAACCAGTAACTTGGAAATTGACAAATGTAGGCTTACAAAACAATAATTATGTTTGTGTAACATGACAGAAAAAGAAAATCTGGAAATATCGGACTTTCTGGTTTTGTTAAACTTATAGGGGACACTAAAGTAACCTTACTTCATGTCATTAATGTTTACAAAAACACTTAGGAGAGGGGAAGAGGAGGGAGTAAGTTAATTGCAAGTAAAACTATTTTTTTCTTAATAGTAATATTTTTGTAGTGCATGATTTTCTTTGCATGCTATAAAGGAAATTTTTATCAGCTATTTTTAAGTGTAATGGGGATACTAATATAAACAGATGCTCCTATTTTTTTCTGTCTCTCTCCCTTCTTCTCTCTTTCTCCTTGGTCAGTTTTAAGAAACGTAGGGTACTAGAATGTCAGAAGAAAAGTCTAGTCAAGGGAGCATGACAAAAGAAAAAATTATGTACTTTAAGGCCCTTAGCTTGATCTAGTAGCAAGTTTTAAGAGAAAGCTAGGAAATGAAAAAGAACATTGAATTTTATAATAAGCTTTTTTCTAGCAAGTAAATTTATGTCTAGTAGCGACCCTTTATCTGTTCCTCATGTCTCCATGGAGAGAATTTGATAAAGAGAACTGTCTAGGAGATCATGTTTTCTGAAAGCATTCATGTGTTTTCCCAGCTGAGAGAGCTATAAAGATAAGACAAAACTAGACAGCACTTAGTAGAAGCACAGGCTGTACCATGCATCTTAGCATGGATAAACCTTTCTTTTAGATTAACTCAAGCCTATGAGTATGGCTATCAGTTTGGGACACTTGATCCTATTGGGAGGGTAAAACTTCAGTATTTGAAGATATAGTTTTGTGTGTTAGTATTAAGTTAATAGGTTTTGGGGGGTATTGGGTGTTTTTTTGAGGGCTTTCTATAAAATAAAAAGTTTTGCAAAATGTGACATTGGCAGAAAAATGGGTAATGTGATGAGCCCTCTTTACCCTGGGGCAGTAACTAAGGGGCATCAGTCCTCACCACTGTCTCCAGAAAGGGAGTGTCACTAAAAGCAGGGATAGAAATACACAATTTCCCCTAAGAGTACACAGGAAACAGGTTCCAAACCTGGGACTGGACTGTATGCTTCAGTTTAGGCACCTAAATGAGTCTCTGCACTAACCACTGCAGAGCACTGTGTCCCAGTTCTAGATATTTGACACACACACACTTAAATGTCTGATATTCACACATACACATGCTCTTGGGAAAGACTGACACAGATTTACCTGCTGTCTTTCTTTACCCAAATTACAAGGTAACGTCTGCCTACAGTCAAATACCACAATACGTTTCCAAAAGGGTGTTTAATTATATTGGGTAAAATACATATTGAAACAAATTGCAGCATTTGTCCTAAGCAGTAAGGCTTTTCTGAGTGGCTCTGGTGTTATCACAATAAGCATAAACACTCTCAAGTTATTAAATATATTCACTAAATAACCAGCCACAATGAGAGGTAGTAAAACATAATAATAAAAGTATTTAAAACATATAAATACTGAATAAGTGATTCCAAGAAACATAGAGTTTCATACACAGGAAATATGAAAATAATACTGTAAGACAGATCTCACATTGATTTTAGAAAACCTATAACTTACTAGCTGTAATTCCCTGACTGTTTGAAGATCAACTGTCCCTATATAATCTAAACAACTAAGCAAGGCAAGATTATACCCTTACTTCTGCAAGGCAAGATGAGGAATTAAGTATCTGGAAAACAACTGGACTAATACTGCTAAACAGCTCTAGAAACAACTGAACCATAAACTGAACAACTGACTCAGAACCTGCTTTTTATAGCAAATTTTAAAAATTAATAGGAAGCTGCTATGAGAATTTTACTCTCTCATATCACACTTTGAAAAGTAAACAAACAGCTGCAGTAAAGATTTCTATTCTCTCAGCTCTGGCACACAATGACATCACATCTCGGTCATGCATTCAGAATTCTCTTTACAAAGAGCATGTACTTTTGGTCAGTCAGAAGAACACTGTTTGACATTCAAACTTGCATAAATCGGAGTGATAATCAAAAGACATAACCTTATTTACAAAATTATAGCTAGTCATGCTGGCGTATGTAACACAGGGTAATTTACGATTATTTACAGAACTTCAGCCATTCATGCTAGCACAGATATTAATCTTTAATATCCTCACAGATATGACAAGAAACAACTGTATAAAAGATCAACCTGCCAAATAAGTGCATGCATGTAACAAAAAAGCTGGAACTGTACATTTGACCAAAAAGTTGTTACACATAAAATGTGTTAATAATTTTTAACACAGTGATGCTTTTTGTAATATCTTTGTGTCAATGGTCTCACAGATAAACACAAAAAGAAAGAGTAGTGAACTGTATTTAAAAAATGTAGAGTACAAATAGCTATGCTTCAAGAGGCACACTTGGAAAGAATTGAACATGTGAATTTGCTAAAGAAAGGTTTTCAGGATGTTTTTTCACAGAATACCGGGACAAAGGAAACGAGGAGTAATACTATTAAAAAGAGGAGCTTCAATAGTGATGGAAGAGGATAAAAAAGCTAATAATGGTAGATTTGTAGTACTAAGGGGCTACTGGTAAAGGTGAAGGATTACACTTACTTGTATTTATATTTCACCTTAAACTGCTATAATGGAGCATAAGAAAATTCTGGGAGAAACAATCAGCTTTCAGCAAGGAATATTACATATAGGTGGGGACTGGAACCTAATTTACACTAGTGAAAATGTGTCTGGGGGCCCAGAATGGAAAATATAACAAAGAATGTAAATTTTTGAAGAAATATATGAAAATATTTGGCATGGAAGATGTGAATTCAGTACTTGAATTTGTAGTGAATTTACACATTCTTCCCAAGATACAAAAACTGGGCTAGGCTAGACAGAATTTACATTTCACAGGAGCATGTGCATTTAACTAAAAATCTTGATACGCACCCAATAATATTTCAGATCATGCACCAATAACTAAAATAAAAACACAGGGTAATGAAATAAAAATGAGACCCTGGAGCTTTCCCACCTGTCTGTTGAAAAGAGAGGAATTTTAAGGAATGGGTATTGAAAATTATTCAGGAGCTATTATAGAAGATAGAAATTTCTGAAACAATAGCTAGTGAGTGTGATAAAATTAAAGAGGAGTTCAGAAATAGGGTGGAAATAAAAGGAAGGGAGATATGGTTAAGAAGTGATCATAATTATTTAGAGGGACTGACAAAAGTTAAAGTATTGCAAAATACGGGTAATCTCACAGAACAAGAAGAAGAGCAATTGCAGAATGCTGAACAGAAAGTAAGGGAATGCCTTGATAATATGCATGAGTTTTGAAAGATTGCTCTTAAGTAACTGTTTTTTTGATAATAACTCTAGAGCACAAAAACTTTAGCACAACCACTCAGACAACAGAAAGTAGAAAAGACTGTCACCAAGCTTAGGGGGCCTATAACAATGAAGATTAGAGGTCCTGTAGAGGTATTAGAAATATTTTGGAAATTCTTTGAAAGTCTGTATAAAGCAGAGAAATATGAAAATCAAGAAAAGGTACAAATGGAAATGTTTATGGAAGAATTAAATATGCCAAGGTTAGAGATAGATGGGGCTCAATTACTAACAGGATGGGAGGAGGTGAGATAAAAATGGTGAAGTATAACCAATCCACAGGAAAGTCCCCAGGAATAGATGGTATTCCTTTGGAAGTTTGGAAGCAATGAGGGAAAAAAAACTGATAAAGATCTTGAAGATTTTGTTTAACAGTATTTTAAGAGGAGGAGAAGTACCAACATCCTGGAAGAAAGCGGTGGTAGCTGTCATACCTAAAGAGGGTAAAGACCCATCAGATCCAGTTTCATACAGGCTCATTTCAGTACTAAATCATGATTATAGAGTGTCTGTAATGTTTATAAGAATGGCAAAAGTGATGTCAAACTTGAAAGATATGGATCAGTGTGGTTTTGTGGAAAGGAGTCAGACATTTGACAACATTACCAGAATATTGATGATTCACAAGTAAACATTAATGTAAGAAAATACCACTGTTGTTGGTGTGTCTTGATGCAGAGATAACATTTAACAGAGTAAGCTGGGACTTTATGAGCAAGGCAATGGAAGCATTTGCATTCCCTGATAAAATTATAAGGTTGATTAGGAGGATATATGAGGGATGAGAGCTGAAAATTAAAGTGGGTGGGTTCCTCTCTGATGATTTCTGCTTGAGCAGTGGAGCCAGGCAGCGATGTCCTCTTTCCCCTATATTTGTATTATATTTAGAACGATTGGCAAAGAAAATAAGGGACTCAAGGACATAATTGGTATGGTAGGCAAGAAAAGCTAACTCTTTTTTGGAGATGATGTTATTTTATACCTGATAAAACTAGGAAAGGACATTTCAGTGTTGTGGAACTTTTTGAGACAGTTTCAAATATTTTTTGGGTTATAACATTAATGAAGTTAAAACAAAGGTAGTAGTGGTAAATTATGTACCTACACAAATTGATTCAGTGATATCCATATTTATGGAGACATGATAAAATTAAGTACTTAGGAGTATGGATTAAAAAATATTCCAGTGTGGCAGCTAAGGATGTGTGGGAAGAGACTAAAGATAAGATAACACAAAAACTGAGAAATTGGAAGCTCTGTTATATGGATATGGATAGTAAGAGACAAGCAGTCAAAATGTTTTAGTCCAGTTAGTCTTATACACAGGCAAGGCATATTTTTATCAACCAGAAGAGAAGCTGTGGATAGCAATTAATAAAGAGCTTAAGGATTTTATCTGGCAGGGGAAGATGCAAGAGTCAAGTGGGATAAGCTGATTGGGATTACCTGATATGAAGTGGTAATTCAAAGCTACACAGTTAAGGCTCCTATACATAGCACAAGCAGGAAACTATAATTCAAAGTAGAAAGGGATGATGATGAAACAGCAGGGAATCTCAAGAAATAGGGAGAGACTGGGATTTTGAATGTAGATCTTTATGGAGAATGACAGTAATCATACAGAACATTATAATCATAAAGTAACAGAAAGTATTTTAAGAGCTAAGCCAACACAGGAACAGAGAAAGGAGATTCTGCCAATAGGGATGACTGCAATTAGGGATACAGACAATAGGCAAGAGGGGCTGGAATTTATTGGAGAAAGCTGACAAATGAACCAAGGTATTGTGAACGAATAACTAGAGAGGAAAAGGTAATAGAATGGGAAGATGCCAAGAATAGATTTGGACTGCCAGTTAGAGATTGCCTTCCCTATCAAGGGTTAATATCAGAGTATAGGCAAATAGAAAGAAATAGGGGGGTCGTAAACAAAAGACCAGCACTGGTAGAGTTTTTAGTAGAATCATGAAGAGAAGCTGCTGTTAAAAAAAGGAATAATTAGTAGAACATATAAAATATTGCATGATAACTATAAGAATCAATCAGAGGAGGTTAGAAAGGATTGAGAAGAGAGATCAGATACTTAATTCACAAAGAAACAACAGGGGATATATCTATGTCTCCCAAATATGCAACAAAATCTAGAAGATTTAGGATTTTTGCTTGGAATTGTTTACATGCGTACTTTTATACTTCAAGTAGAGTCCAGAGAATTTTTCCTCAGGTAGACAGCAAAGGGTGATGGGGAAGAAAGAGGTAATTGGGAACATATTTTCTGTGAATATAATGTGTTGGCAGACTTTAAAGATTTCCTGCAGAATACTCTGTCAGAGATACTGGGGGAGCACATTGATGTATCTAGGGAAATGATTTTTATGAGCTATGATACAAAATTAAAATTGCCTAGACATAGTAGAGCTTTGCTAAGTCTAATTATGGTGGCTGCCAAAAAAGCAATTGCTAGAAAATGGAAATGAAAGTCTAAACCAACTATACTGGAAACAGTGAATATAGTAACAGATATAAAACAACTGGAATTGGGATCTTTAGAAAAAAGTAGGAGCAAATTGCATAAGAAAAAAATTGGAATTGTGGGAGTAGTACATAAAGGGGAGGAATGAGGTTTTAAAGAAGGCAGGATTTGAATGAGCTTTGTAATGTTTGACTGACAATGATTGGGTAAATTATAAGGGATTTATAATGTTTGCAACTAAAATGATGTCAGTATGGTTTGTGATGAATAATGTTTGCAACTAAGATTATGTCAGTATGGTTTGTTTTCATTTATGTAAATAAATGATTGCCTATGTCATAAGTAATAATTGAATAAAGATGTTTATGGTTTACAAAAAAAAAAAAAACAACCTTGCAGACCCCCCCCCCCTCCAAAAAAAAAAAGTTCTGTATGGTAGTGGTGCAGTCCATTTTGCCTCTTTTGAGGAAGGTTGATTGAATTTGCTCTTTAGATCTCCAGGGGGCCTGTTATGACATTAAAATATATAAGTGATACAGGAGATTTCTCTTTTTCCAGCTGAGAGCCTATCATTTTCATTTCAGAGTAGTGCTATTCAGACTCACCATAGCCTCCCAGATGTTCATGAAAATTATAGCAGTAGTAGCATGTCATGTCTGACTGCAAGAGATCCAGGTGTTCCCATTCCTAGGTGATTGACTCTTGACCGCTACTTCAAGGGATCTTCTGGTTTAATGTCAGGACCACTTGCTCCACCTTGTACAGAAACTAGAGGTTACAGTCAATCAGTCCAAAGTCAGCTGTCACTGTCTTTTCACATAGTTTATCAGATATCACCTCAACACAGTCCTTCAAATTCCAAGCTTCCAGACACCAGAGTATGGTCTCTTTGCCTAGTGGCCTCACAGGTCATTCAGCATCCCTTTCCTCAAGCAAGATTAATTAATTTGCTAGGCTTGATGGCATCTATGATTAGGTCAGTTCCCCTGCTAAGTTACCACATGAGTGTACTCCAGTGGACAATCTCATTTCAGTTGTTTCAAAATTTTCAGCATCTCCATACCAAAATATGCCTTACACAAGTTTGGAGAAATCATATCAAGCAGTGGATAAACCTCCCTGTCATTAACTGAAGGAAGAACTTTTTGTCAGTCAAATCTCTGGGCCACAATAAACATGTATATTCCTTTTTGGGGTATAGGGGTGTATTTTGAGGGGAAGACAGTTCAATGTGCTTGGTTCCCCCCTAGAAGCCAACCTTCACACCAGTATGTCAGAGATGAGATCAGTCCTACTACCATTGTGGGCATTCCAAGATTCCCTCCCTAAGGAGGGTGAGTATCATTCAGACAGGGAACATGGCAGTAGTCTGGTATATCAATAAATGGGGGGAACCCCATCATACCTACTTTGTCAGGAAGCCATGAGAGTATTGCAATGGGCAATGTCTTCTCATCATTTTCTGATGGCAATGCTCATCCCAAGGATGTCAGATGTACTAGTGGACAAGATGAGCAGGTCAATTCTCCTGCTTCAGAAGTGGTTCCTCAGTCAGTGGAAACATAGATCTTCAGCAGCTGGGATCAACCTTGCTGTGATCAGTTTGCATCGTACCTAAACAAGTGCAGCAGTTACTTTGCCTTTTGTCCCTTGACAGGGACAGTCACTGAAGGATGATCTAGTTCATGATTGGCCCCCAGTTCTCCTCTGCGCCTTTCCACTGATACCAGTATCAAGAAAATTCATTTAGAATATCAGAAGGTGCAGTGATCCTCATTGGACTGTTTTGGCCCTGGCAGATTTGGTTTCCCTTCCTATGGCCTCATTTGATGCACCCTCAATGGATGTTGGATTTGAATCCAGACCATCTGAATCACCTGTCCAGATTGCCACTATTGGATCTAAAAGCCCTGAATTTGGCTGCATGGTTCTTCCAGTTCTAACACAAACCAGAAATGCCAGACTGTCTTCTTCAGTTGACCACATTATTTCTACCTGTCAGAAAAAATCCACCAAAAAAGATATGTTAAAGCAAATGGGAAAAATCTATTTTGGCCTCACTGAAAGGATTAGATCCTTTCTGTGCATCTCTGTTGTTGATCTTAGTTTTTTGTCAGAAAGGGTCCAGTTTCTCTGCTATCAAAGTGCAGATATCAAAGTTTAACATAGTTTAACACAGTGATGCTTCCAGAGCCTTTTTGAAATTCTCAAATGCCAAAAAGACATTTTCTTACTCCAGCCTTCAATCAGAGATCTTCTTCCTTCATGGGGTATCATTGTTATGCATTAAGCTTTGACTCAAACACCCTTTGAATCAGTAGCTTCAGTAGACTTGAAGCTAAATTCATGGAAAACATTTTTTTGTGTTGCAATTACCTCTGCTAGATTAATTTCAGAATTGCAAGCACTGTCTTGCAAACCACCATATCTGAGTTTTCATAAAGACAGAGTGGCCTTGATAATTTTTTTCTTTTATGCCAATTGTGATTCCCGAAACAAATCTAAATCAGTCAGATGACATGCCAGTTCTTTTTTCTAGATTCTTGAACAAAGGAGAATAAGTGCTACAGATGCTAAATATTCATAGACAGCTCTGATTTTATATAACCAGGCCAAGGAGGTAAGAAGGTCAGATTAGCTATTCTTATCCTTTTCCAAATCTAAGTTGGGTGAACGAATATCAAAATTCACATGTTCTAAATGGCTGTCTGAATGCATTTCCTTTGTTTATAATAAACTGGGTTTGCCTTTACAGACAAAACCAAAAGCTCATTCTACAAGAGCAGTGGCTTCTTCTACAACCTTCATGAGGGCAGTTCCCACTGATGACATTTATGCAGCACTGACATGGTCAACTGTTCATATTTTTGTATCCCACTACAAATTCGATGTGTAGCCCAGATCACGGTCTTTCCTTGGTTCCACTATACTCAGGAATATCCTTCCTTTATGCCATCTTGGTGTTATTTGGCTTGGGAATCTATCCCAAAGTTGAATTGGGTGAAAATAGATAACATTGGATATGAAACTTATGCATTTACCATAATGATAGATCTCTGTTGTCTCATTTTCGACCAGCTGAACATCTGTTTCTTCTTCCCCCTTCCAGTATTGTCACTAACGCCTTCTGGTGGTTGACTAGATAAACTTCATCTGAGAGCCTCTCTGTGAAACCCTCCATGCTGTATCATACTGTAGGTATTAATATGTCCCCTAGCACCTAGAGCCTTTAATTATAAAATATAGATAATATGTGGGATATGCCAGCAAATTTGACCTGAGGTACTTTAGTGGAATGAAGGGAATTATCGGTAGGGAAGGAGTCAGAATGTTGGCTCCATAGTTTCATAAAAAAGGCACTGAGATTGTATCCAGTTAGATCTGACAACCTGAAGGTTGAAATGGATGAAAATGAGACAACACTGGTCTATTGTTATGGTAAGTACATGACTTTCATTTTTACAGTTTCTGAGGAAACATTCAGTATTTATCTCAGAAGTACATTGTGCATGGACTTCCAAGATGGCTGCACAATGAGTAACAGCGTCTCTCTCCCACTGTGAAAACAGAAACTCAACAGAGAAGCCAGTAGACTTTTGTGTTTATGGGTAAATTTCAGTAACTGGCTAGTAAATACTGCCTTGATGCCAGGAAAAAAGAAATGCAGAGCACCTGGAGAAACAGCTACCAAGAGTGAGGAAGAAACACTGACTGGGGAAACAGCTACCAAGAGTGAGGAAGAAACACTGACTGGGGAAAGCTCTGCAGCTGTTCAGCAGAAAGCAATGCAACCTTCAGGCATGACTTCCAGTAACATACAGAAAGGTACAAGACAACTGCACACAGACCTGGTTAAAATGAATGAAACACAGATGGAGTATATCAACACAAACAACAAAAGGGTGGAGAAAATAGAAGAAGCTTAAACAAATATTCAGATGAGGTGATAACACTGCAAAAATCAAAGGTTGAAATTAAGAAAAGGCTGGCTGAATATGAGAATCCTCAGAAAGAGATGTTTCAAAAAATAATAAGAATTAGAGGACAGAGCACACGGGGAAAACCTGAGATTTTCAGCTATACCAGAGAAGCTGGAAGGAACAGACTGCATTAATTTTATGAAATAACAAATAAGCAACTGGACTGGTATTCTATAGCAGGAGTTGATAGTTGAAAGGGCACAACTTTTGTATGCTCCAAACCTGGCTATGAGAAAGCAACCTAGACCTTTAATAATAAAGATGCAATCCTATAGTTGTTGAAATTGTGGGGAACTCTAAAGTATATGCCCTAATTCATATCATTAATGGTTGGAAAAAAGCTCTTGTGAGGGGAGAATGTAAAGAAAACATTTTTTTCTTCATAGTAGAATTTTTGTGGTGTATGGTAAAGTAAAGTTTTCTCAGTTATTTAAAGTGTAATGATTGTAAATGCATGCTGCTGTTCTCCCCCCTCTCTTTCTCCCTTCTCCTTTCTCTCTCTCTTTTTGTTCAGTTTTAAGAAATGTAGGCAGTGCAATGTAAAAAAATCTCATTAAAAGAGCATGACAAAAGAAAAATGAATGTGCTTTTTCTCATTCTTATGTGGGAGAATGACTGGATTAAGGACATTAGACTGATTTAGTAATGAGCTTTTAAGAGAAAGCAAGTAAATGAAAAAGAACATTGAATATTATGAGGCTTTTCCCCTAGCAAATGAATGTATGCATGCTTAGTAGCAATTCTGTATGTGGCTCTCATGTCTCCATGTGGACAGTCTGATAATGTGGAATTGGCTGTCTGATTCTCACATCTCCATGGAGACAATCTGATAAAGACAAATTGCTTACAGTCTGGTAGAAAATTATTGGTTGGGGGGAAAAAGAAAAGAGAAACTGGCTAGGAGATAATGTCCTCTGAAAGCATTCAGGGTTTTTCGCAGCTGGGAGAGCTATAAAGATAAAACTAAAAACAGAACTTAGTAGAAGCACAGGCTGTACCATGTGTTTAAGCATGGATAACCTTTCTTTTAGGTTAACTCAAGTTTGTGAGTGTGGCTGTCTACTTGGGACATTTGTTCCTGTTAGGAGGGTAAAACTTCAATATTTGAAGATGTACATAGTTTTTGTGTGCTAGTATTAAATTAATAGGTTTTAGGGAGGTATTGGGGTTGTTTGTTTTTTTGTTTTAGGTCTTTCAGTAAAACAAAAAGTTTTGTAAGATGTGACATAGGCTGAAATGGATCTGACAAGAAACTATATAAAAGTCTAACCTGCCAAACAGTGTACATGTTACATAAAAGCTGGAACTTGACATTTAACAAAAAAGTGTTATATATAAAAGGTGAGAATAACTTTTTAATACAATGATGCTTTCTGTAATGTATTTAAATGTCATTGGTCTTGCGGATAAATACAAAAGACAAAGAATGGTGAACTATATTAAAAAGAGTGGAGTGCAAATAGCTGTGTTACAGGAATCACACTTGGAAAGAACTGAACATGTGAATTTGATAGAAAGGTTTTCAGGATGGTTATTCAGCATAATATCTGGGACAAAGGAAAAGAGGAGTACTTATATTATTAGAAGAGCTCCAATAGTGATAGAAGAGGATAAAAACGATAATAATTGCAGATTTGTAGTGCTAAGGGGCTGCTGGCAAGAGAGGAGTATTGCACTGGCATATTTTTGTATTCCACCTAAATCTGCTATAATGGAGCTTAAGGAAACTCTGGGAGAAATCAGTTTTTGGCAAGGAATATCACTTATAGGTAGAGACTGGAGTTTGGTTTGCAGCAGTGAAGATGTGTTGAGGGCCCAAAAGGGAAAGCATAACAAAGGAGGATACATTTTTGAAGAAATTTATGAAAATTTCTGGCATGGAAGATGTGAATTCAGTAATTGGAGTTTGTAGTTATTCCCCAAGACAAAATCTGGGCTAGGCTAGACAGAATTTATATTTCACAGGAACATGTACATTTAATTGAAAGTGTTGATATGCACCAAATATCTATTTCAGATCATGCGCCAGTAATAACTAAAAAACACAGGGTAATGAAATAAAAATGAGACACTTGTGCTTTCTCACCTACCTGTTGAAAAAAGGAATTTAAGGAATGGGTAATGGAAATTATTCAGGAGTTATCTGAGAGGATATAAATTACTTCTGAAAATATAGATATGGAGTGGGATAAAATTAAGATGGAGTTTAAAAACAGAGTGGAAATAAAAGAAAGGGAGCTGTGGTTAAGAAGTAACAAGAATTAGAGGGACTGACAAATGTTAAACTATTGTAGAATAGGGGAAATTTCACTGAAGAAGAAGAGGATCAGCTGCCGAATGCTAAGCAGAAGATAAGGGATTACCTTGATAATATACACTAGTTTTAAAAGACTGCTGTTAAGCAGCTGTTTTTTAATGATAACACTAGAGCACAAAAACTTTTAGCTCACAACTCAGGCAACAGAAAGTAGAAAGGGCTGTCGCCTATCACCAAGCTTAGGGAGCCTATAACAAGAAAAGTAATGAGATCCTGCAGAGGTGTTAGAAATATTTAGGAAATTCTATGAAAGTCTGTATAAAATGGAGAAATGGGAAATCAAGGAAAGATGCAAATGGAAACGTTTATGGACGAATTCAATATGCCAAGTGATTAGAGGTAGATGAGGCTCAATTACTAATAGTTAGGATAGGAGGGGTTAAGATAAAAATTGTGATGTATAACCAAACTACAGGAAAGTCTCAAGGAATAGATAGTATTCCTGTGGAAGTTTGGAAGCTAGGACGGAAAAACTGATTAAGATCAGGAAAGTTGTGGTTAACAGTGTTCTAAGAGGAGGAAAAGTGCTTACATTCTGGAAGAAAGCAGTGGTAGCTATGATACCTAAAGAGGGTAAAGATCCATCATATCCAGCTTCATACAGGCCCATTTCAACACTAAAGAGTGATTATAAAGTATTTATGTCTGTAATGGCTAATATAATGGCAAACACTATGCCAAAATTCATAGAATGTGGATTAGTGTGATTTTGTTGAGGGGAGGCAAACATTTGGCAACATTAACAGAATGTTGATGATCCGGAGAGAAGCAGAATATAAGAAAATTCCATTGTTGGTGGGTCTTGATGCAGAGAAAGCATTTGACAGAGTAAGCTGGGACTTTGGGTAGGGCAATGGAAGCATTTGCTTTTCTGGAAAAAAATTATAAGGTTTATTAGGAGGATATATGAGGGATCAGAAGCGAAAATTAAAGTGGGTGGTGTCCTCTCTCTTAGTTTCTGCTTGAGCAGAGGAACTAGGCAGGGGTGTCTTTCCCCTTAATTTATATCATATTTAGAACCATTGGCAAGGAAATAAGGGCCTCAGAAATTCAAGGATATAATTGGTATGGTAGCCAAGAAAAGCTGACTGTATTTGCAGATATTATTTTATACCTGGCAAAACCAGAAAGAGACATTGCAATGCTGTGGATCATTTTGAGTTGGTTTCAAATTTTTTTGGTATACAAAATTAATGAAGTTAAAACAAAGGCAATAAGCAGTAAATTATGTACCCACATATGAATTGGTTCAGCAATATCCATATTTATGGATACATGATAAAATGGAGTATTTAGGAGTATGGATTAAAAATTATTCTGATGTGGCAGCTAAGGATATGTGGGAAGAGACTAAACAAAAGATAATACAAAATTAAGAAATTGGCAGCTTTGTTATATAGATATGAATAGCAAGACACAAGCAGTTAAAATGTTTTAGTCCCTTTAGTCTTATACACAGGTCAGGCATATTTTTATCAACCAGAGAAGTTGTGGATAGCAATTAATAAAGAGCTGAAGGACTTTATCTGGGAGGGGAAATGAATTGAGTCATGTTGGACAAGCTGATTCTTGCAGTGGAACAGGGCAGATTGGGATTATCCGATTTGAAGGGGTATTTCAGATCTACACAGTTAAGGATCCTATACATAGCACAAGCAGAAACTGTAATTCAAAGTAGAAAGGGATGATGATGAAACAGAGGAAAGCTCAGGAAACAAGGAGAGACTTGGATTTCGGATGCCTTTTGAGAATGACAATAATTCTCCAGAATATTATATCTGTAAAGTAGCAGATGGTATCCTAAGAACTAAGCAAACAAAGGAATTGAGAAAGGAGATTCTGCTGATAGGGATGAATACAATTAGGAATATAGACAGTAGGCAAGAAGGGGCTAGAATTTATTGGAGGAAAACTGGCAAAGGATCCAAGGTATTGGGAGCAAGTAACTAGAGAGGGAAAGATGATAGAATGGGAAGATGCCAAGAATGTATTTGGACTGCAGATTACAGATTGCCTTCCCTATCAAGGCCTGATGCCAGAGTATAGACAAAGAGAAAGAAATGGGGGAGTCCTAAATGAAAGTCCAGCACTGGTAGAGATTTTAGTAGAATCTAAAACAGAAGCTGCTATTAAAAAAATAGATTATTTAAAATATTGCACGACAACTATAAGAATCCACCAGAGGAGGTTAGAAAGGATTGGGAAGAGTGATCGGATAAGCAATTCACAAAGAAACAATAGGAGGATATGTGTAGGTCTTCCAAATATGCAACATAATCTAGAAGATTTAGGATTTTTGCTTGGAAATGTGTACATAGATATTTTTATACCCCAAGTAGACTCCAGAGGATTTTTCCTCTGGTAGACAGCAAATGTTGGAGGTGTGATGGGGAAGAAAGAGGTAATTTGGAACATTTTCTGGGAGTGTGGGATATGCACTGTTGGAGATGCTGGTTGGGCAGATTGGTGTGACAAGGAGATGATTTTTCTGACCTATGATACAGAATCGAAATTGCCTAGATATATGGTAAGGCTGTTTTCTGTCTAATTATCATGGCTGCCAGAAAAGCAATTAGTAGAAAATGGAAAGCAGAATCTAAACCAACCATTAGAAGTAATAAATATAGTAGCAGCGATAAAGCATGTGGAATTTAGATCTTTAGAAAAGGGTAGGAACAAACTACATAGGAGAAAATGGGAATTCTGGGAACAATACATGCAGGGGAGAAATGAGGTTTAAAAGAAGCAGGACTTAAATGAGCTATTTAATGTTTGATTGAAAATGATTGGGTAGATTATAATGGATGTATAGTGTTTGCAGCTTGGAGTGTGTCAGTTTGGTTTGTGATGTAAAATGCTTGCAACTAGTATTGTGTCAGTGTGGTTTGTTTTCACTTATATAAATGTGTGATTGCCTATGTCGTAAGTGATGGCTTAATAAGGCTGTTTCTTGTTTAAAAAAAAACAGGAATTGAATAATGTATGTAATGTTGCTTAGGTTATATCATATATAACAGTAAATGTGAAATATAATGTTTGTAAATCTGAACTTGTTAATACAGTTTGATTCCGTTTGTATGAATATAAATTTGCCTATGTCACAAGTGATAATTCAATAAAGGTGTTTAAAAAAAGTACAGTGTATGTGTGCTGCTTAGACACTAGGGACTGTCTCATGCAGGCAGACTGCCTTTACTGTTGCTTCTCTGCTTTATTTCCAACTTTATTTTCATCTTTTGACAGGAAAATATTGCAGAGCTTGGATTTTTCAACATTTATACATTATTTACTATATGTATGATACTGTTCTTTGTTTTTAACATTGTGTAGTGATTTTACCACAAATTAATTTGGATGTAATGGGAAGATTTTTACTCTTTCTAATAAGAAAATATAGTTTAAATTACTATTAAGCAATATTTTATTGCTGTTTAATGTGGTTAAAGTGTGTGGAGCAAATTTTTAACACATTGGTTGCTTTGGTGTTTGGACTTTGCGTACTGGAAATTCTTTAATTAATATCAGTTGTAAAAGAATTCTGAACATGTCTCAAACTGTTTTTGTGATAATAGCACATTTGGTAGAGATTAGTTGTTTGGGGACAAACTTATTACTAGAAATCTTAAGTGCATGTTGTGATACATTATCCAGTACAGTCAATTTATTATTCTGGCTAGTGTTCTGCCCCCTGACTTGATGGAGCCTAACTTTGGTACTTCCACATGAAATACAGTTATACCCGAAAAGAAGAAGAAGAAAAAAAACAAAATAAAAATATGCCTCTTCTTGTGGTTATTGATTCTGTTAGGGCCACTACTTGGCCCACAGACCACTTACCTTTTGTCCTGTCTGCCCTGTATTCCTCTAGTGTAGCTTGCTGGCTAATATGAATGGGTGTCATATATATCTTCCAGGACTGTTCCAGTACCGAGTGCAGGTATGGGAGTAAGAAATCCCTTGCCAGACATAATACTTTGTCCCAAGATATTTAGTCTAGCAGTGAATTTCATAAGAAAAAGAATCAGAAGTTTCATCATACAGCTGATAATCAGGTTATAGCTGTTTATTTTGCTGTTGTGGTTTCCTTGGCTAGGAGTTTTCTGCAGACAGCTAGTTCTGGTGGTTTTGTTGCCTTACATGGCTCTAAGGCTAGTTTTGCTGTAGACCTTTCTGTCTTTTCAGAGAATGATGTGGAATCTGATGCGAATATTGGTGATTTCCAATTGGCACTGAGTCCAGTCACTCTGATTCTTCAGAAGGTGAACCTGGGCTTAAGTCCTAACAAGTTTTACTTTTCCTCTGTTGATTTAAATCCTTCTATATTGCACAACTTATAAACAAAGGAGTTATGCCTAGATCTAGGGATGTCATTGTGACACCTGTGCCCTGGCCCAGCAATCAAGGACCCTCAGTCCTCACTGCTAATACCAGTGATGGCGGCTCATATAGAAGGAAAGGATAACAAATACACACAGTAAAGTGCAATGTCTCTTAAGAGCATACAGATATCACAGTCAGTCCCTGGGGCTGGTCACTCCCTTGCTCTCCTGGTCCCCAATAAGACTCCCTACTGGCACAGCTATAGGGTCCAGATCTCAGCCAGCTGGGCAAGCTAAAATCTCCAGCACCCTCTCTGTCCAGCCAGTGCTTCATGTCCTTGCCCAAGTATCTGACACACACACTTTGAGATAAGAGTTTATACAACCACACAGACACTTCTGGGGAAGGCTGGCACAGGTTCTCCAGCTGTGCCCCTTTTACCCAGACTGTACGGTAGAAATCACTGCCACCACCCAGCTAATATATATCAGCTACTCAAAGGCCCTTAAAAGGGTGTCCAGTTATTAATGTGCAATATTATTATCCAACTGGTAAGTGTGACTAAACAGTCAAGGCTTATAAGAGTGACCTGGTACAGGATCCTTATATACATGCAATGTACTCTTAGAGCTTAACTAATCTCTACACAAAACAGCCACAGTTGAAAGGTTTTAAAATATTTAATAATAAATAATAAAAACACAAGACAATACTTCTTACTGCACAGTGCTAGTCAAGAGTTCAGAGAACACAGAGAAATACGTAAAATAATTCAGTAGTACCTTAGTCTAATCTTTCTAGTTTCTAGCTATTTCTAAGAGAAAACACAAGTCTAAGATAAATTTGCATTTAGAAACAGACAGAGTTCTGATGAGTTGGATGGTCAAGACAAAAATGCTTAATGCCCTCTGATTCATTTTGTTTTTAAAATCACATTCCGGGTTCCCATTACATCATTGTTCACACTTCCCTGGGTTCCCAGATTAACAGAAACTACATTTTCATTCTTAATATCTCCTTTTGTTATCTTGCAGCTGGTCAGGAAGCAGAGCAATAAAAATATTTGCATGTTTAAATCTAGCAATTTAACTCATGGTTAAAACAATAGAAAGAATGTCTTCACCTAGACAGGCCAGAGCCGACTTTAGATCAAAGGGTCACAACATGCTTTACTTGGGTCAGCATAGTGCACTGTTCCATTTTTTGTAACAACATTTTTCCCATTTAAGACAACAAGCCTGTGGCTTGCATTAATATTTACAGATGACAGAATTATCTCCAAAATTCTAACTGGCTAGGCTGGCAGCCTTCACATGCCCCCCCCCCCCCCCCCCGGAGAACTCAAGCTAGTTTTTCAAGTGACCCTTGAGAAACACTGCTTGAGAGAGTTAGGTCTATCTGAGTATACCTTACCCCGTCCCCTGTCTTGACAGCCCATCTGCATTGGCATTGCTAATCCCACTGCAGTACTGCACTGACATGACATATATGCTTGCAACCCCAGGCTCCATCTTAGCAACTTGGCATTTTGCTGGCTGGCTCTGTGTAACCATGTTAGGGGGTTGTGATCTGTCATAACAGTGAATTTCCTTCCATACAGATAAGGCCAAGGTTTCTGCAGTGCCCACACTATGGCTAGACATTCCTTTTCTACAGCTGCATAGCATTCCTCCCTTGGTTGGAGCTTACGACTGAAATAAACCACTGGCTGCTCTTCCCCCTCTGAAGAAATCTGGCTAAGTACAGCCCCCACCCCATGGTTCGAAGCATCCACCTGCACAACAAATTCCTTGCTGTAATCTGGACTGGCTAACACAGGGGGGTCCTCCCAAAGCTTCTTTAAGCTTCTGGAATGCCTGCTCACATGCTGGGGTCCACACTACCTTATCTGGCCTGTTCTTCCTTGTCAGGTTTGTGAGGGGAGGAGCTATGGTACTATAACTGGGGACAAACTTTCTGTAGTGATCTGCTGTACCTAAAAATGCCCTCACCTGCTTTTTAGTAACAAGTATAGGCCATGCCTGAATGGCTTCTTCTTTGGCAGGTTCTGGCCATATCTTACCACTCCCCACTCCCCACTCTACGTCCTAGGTAGGAGACCTCCGCCATAACGACCTGACATTTGCTCAGCTTAATGGTCAACCCTGCCTTCTGTAGTCTTCCCAGCACCTCCCTGACATGCTGAAGATGCTCTGGCCAGGAATGGCTGTAGATGGCAATATCATCTAGGTAAGCAAGGGCAAACCCTCCTGTTCCTACTAGGATATGATCTACCAGCCTCTGGCAAGTCGCTGGGACATTCTTCATCCCAAAGAGCATCTTTGTGAACTCATACAAGCCAAAAGGAGTCACAAAGGCTGACTTCTCTTTAGCACTGGGAGTCAAGGGGACCTGCCAGGTGGTATGATCAATGGTTGTAAGATACTTAGCCCCACCCAGCTGCTCTAGGGCTTCATCTGTCCTAGGCATGGGGTAAGCATCTGACTCTGTGAGACTATTTAATTTCCTGTAGTCCACAGAGAACCTGATGCTGCCATCCTTCTTTGGCACCAGCATCACTGGGGAGGCCCAAGGACTGTTGGACTCTTGAATCACCCCTAGTTCCAGCATCTCCTGTACCTCCTCTCTCAGAGTCTGTTTGATTCTTTCAGGCACTCTAGAAGGGGCCTGCCTAATAGGCCATAAGGGTCTTGTGTCCACCTGGTGCTGCCCCAGGTGGGTGCACCCTGGTTTCCCAGGGAACATGTCCCTAAATTCTTGCAACACTGCTCGGATTTCTCGAACCTGGGTAGGAGATAGCTGCTGGGACATTGCTACCCATTCCACTGAGGTGTCAGCCCGAGCCTTACTGAGGAGATCAGTCCCAAGATCTCCCTCAGACTCCTCATGCAATCCACTGCAAATGCTCATCACAAGGGCCTCCCTATCATGGTAAGGTTTCATCACGTTAACATGGTACAATTTGTGCCCCTGCCTTCTGCGTAGCAGTTCCACCATGTAGTTAACATTACTTACCTTTCTTATCACCTTGTAGGGTCCCTCCCAAGCTGCTTGCAGCTTGTTGTGTCTGACAGGAATGAGAACCATTACCTTCTGCCCCACAGCATACTCTCTACCTCGAGCATTCCTGTCATTGCACACAATTTTTCTGTTGTTGGGCTTCTGCCAGGTTCTCCTGGGCCAAGCCCATGAGTTCCCTGAGCCTTGTCCTGAGGTTTAGGACATATGCCACAACCGACTCCTTGCGAGACTCGCACTCACCTTCCCACTCATCTCAAATTAAATCTAGAGGTCCCCTCACCCTATGCCCATACAGCAACTCAAAGGGTGAAAAACCTGTGGATTCCTGGGGAACTTCTCTGTAAGCAAACAACAGATGGGACAAATATTTGTCCCACTCCCTCTTAAACTGATCTGCAAATGCCCGTAGCATGGACTTGATTGTAGAGTTTAACCTGTCAACAAGACCATTAGTCTGGGGATGGGTAGGGGGTGGCCTTCATGTGCTTCACCCCACAGGTCTTCCACAGACAAGCCAGCAGGTCTGACATGAAATTGGCACCTCTGTCTATCAGTATTTATTTTGGGAAACCTACCCTGCTGAAAATCTCAAACAAAGCATTTGCCACCTTCTCTGCCTCAATGGAGGACAAAGCCACTGCCTCAGGGTATCGTGTAGCATAATTCACTAGAATATACTTTTTCCTTGTGGAACTTGGGGTACTCAGAGGACCCACAATATCAATAGCTACCCTCTGAAATGGCTCCTCACTCACAGGCAAAGGCATCAAAGAAGCTCTCATCTTGTCTCCTGCCTTGCTTACCTTTCGGCACTGCTCATAGATCCTGCAGTACCCTGTTACATTTCTGGAAATTGCAGGCCAATAGAAGTTCTGCATAATATGCCTCTTTGTACGTTTTATGCCCATATGACCTGCAAAGGGAATATCATGGGCTATGGCTAGAAGCACCAGACTGTAGACTCTAGGCATTACCACCTGCTGTATTCTCTCACCTTTTAGCCCTCCCTCAGGGGTCCACTCTCTGTATAGTAACCCTTTGTCCCAGTATACAGATTCCCCCTTTCCTTGAGAATGAGGTGCCTCCCTAGCTACCTGCCTCAAGCCTTGCAAAGTAGGGTCTGACAGCTGAGCCTGTCTCAACTCTCTCCTTGTAACCCTTTCCCAGATCCCCTTCCACAGGAAGTCTGGCATCCTCTGACAGTGGTGCCTCACTGTCAGCCTAGATACTACTACTCACCTCTACCTTTGCAGTTACTCTGTCCAAGGGATCATCAGTACCACCAAGCAGCTGTGGCTCACCTTCAGTCTCACTGCTACAGAGTAGCTTCCTCCCTGAAGTAACCACCTCACCAGTCCTAGCTGCAAGTATGCAGTCTGTCTGGGTCTCCCCCAGGCTACCAGACCCACATGCTTGTCTGCTAGACTGACTGTGCGTAACTGCATAAGCACATGGTACTGCTTCATCCTAATCCTTCCCTATCAGGACATCTGCAGGATGGTAGTTCAGTATCCCTGTTGTATCAAGACAACCTACTTATTGGCATTTTGTCTTTCCCACTTATGGTTCCCTCACCTTTTGTTCCCCACCTTGCCTCTGTGGACACCTGTATGCCACATGGCCCCACTGGTTGCATTCAAAACATTTAATCCTAGCTCCTGGGCATGTACCTGGACTAATGGCTTCCCCTGCTATTGGCATATACTGTTGGGGCAGTCTGTGCTGCCCATCCTGGGTTCCTTTAGACACATGAGCAGTACTTGGGGTCCCTTTCCTGTGCAGGACTGCCCTGCTTGCTAGGTATAGGTCTCACTTCTTCCCCAACTCATCTGAAATAGCACATTGTCTATCAGCTAACCAGATCCTCATGTCCTCAGGAAAAGTGCTAAGGGTTTGTTCCCTCACCAAAAGGTCTGCCAGCCATTCAAAAGTGGTGACCTGACATCCTTTCACCCACATATGGAAATAAGTGCTCAGTTCAGCAACATATTCACACACACTTTCATCTGCCTTGCATCTCTGCTCACAAAACTGTTCCCTATATGTTTCAGGTGTTAACTTAAACAATTCTAACAAATGCTTTTTAACAGCAGTATAATCAAAACATGCAACGTCAGACATTTTTGACTATACTGTTGCAGCTTTACCATGGAGTAAGGGGGTCAGGAACCATACCCAGAGCCTTTGGTCAACACCATACTGTTTGCATACCCTCTCAAACATATGAACAAAACTATCAAAGTTATCCCCCTCTTTAAACTGTGAAAAACATTTATTGACCTGTTGTGCTTCTGGGGTCCAGTCACTCCCTTCCCCATTACCTCCATGACTCTGGCAAAGAGTCAGCATCTCCTTCTCATGCTGCCTCTGCCTCTCCTTTTCCTCAGCTTCTAGATGTAGCAGTTTCTCATTCTCCTCAGTCTCTCAGTTGGTTCTATTTCCACACGCCTGGCCTCCAACTCAAGTCTCTTTAGCTCCAGATGGATTTTTAAGTCCTCTCCAGAAAGGTTGAGCTGTCCATTCTCCGAGGGTATTATATCTCCACTGCCAGTCTGATTGTCCTCCTCGTTGCTGTTTTCTGATCAAGCTGTAACCAAGGCTGCAATCAGGTCTGCCTTAGTCAGGTTTCCATGCACCAGTCCCCTAGCCTGGCACATCTCCGCCAGTTGGCTCCTTGTCAGCTTTCCATACTCCTCTGCTGACATGCTCATCCTGACTAACTAAGCTAACAAAAGAAATAAAACAATTGTGATCTGAACTCTGAGTATTCACTGCATGGCTGATTTAGAGTACAAAACACATTCAAAGCTCACTATTCACAAGCTACAGGAATTCATTCTACCCACACCACTACAAGCCAATTAGTATTTGCCAACCAATTAATATGTGGTATGGATATCCCACCACTGCCACCAATTATGTGATGCCCGTGCCCTGGCTCAGCAATCAAGGAGCCTCAGTCCTCACCACCAACACCAGTGAGGGGTGTCTCATATAGAAAGGAAGGATAACAATTACACACAGTAAATTGCAATTTCTCTTAAGAGCACACAGCGATCACAGTCAGTCCAGGGCTGGTTGATCCCTTGCTCTCCAGGTCCCCAATAAGACTCCCCACTGGCACAGCTATAGGGTCCAGATCTCAGCCAGCTGGGCAAGCTAAAATCTCCAGCACCCTCTCTGTCCAACCAGTGCTTTGTGTCCCTGCCCAAGTAGCTGACACGCACAGACTTTGAGATAAGAGTTTACACAACCACACAGACACTTCTTGGGAAGGCTGGCACAGGTTCTCCAGCTGTGCCCCTTTCACCCAGACTATATGGTAGAAATCACAGCCACCACCCAGCTAATATTTATCAGCTACACAAAGGCCCTTAAAAGGGTGTCCAATTATTACTGGGGAATATTATTATCCATCTGGTAAGTGTAACTAAACAGTCAAGGCTTATTAGAGTGACCTTGGTACAGGATCCTTGTATACATTCATTGTACTCTTAGAGCTTAACTTATATCTACACAAAGCAGCCACAGTTGAAAGGTTTTAAAATATTTCATAATAAATAAAACACAAGACAGTGCATCTTACTACTCAGTGCTAGTCAAGAATTAAGAGATCAGTGAGAAATACTTAAAATAATTCAGTAGTGCAGTTCTGACATCACAGACCACTCATTGAATATAATGTCCCTTTGGCATGTATCTGCCAGACAGATGCAGCAACTGGGAGGCCCATAGAGATACCTTACTAAAAGGACAAAAAGCCTTAGCAGCATGATTTAAATGGACTGACTCAAAGCCCTGACACTATACTCTTATGTCAGATGACATTCAAAATATTTGATCTACGGATCTAAACCTCTTCTACAACATCTACACAATAGTTTGGAGGGACAGGTATATCTCACAGAGGATACAATTGCTCTGGAACAGACTCCCCATTCATAGGTTCATAGGTAGGTACTAGGCTATTTAAGCCTAGCCAAAGGTACCTTGGCTTTCGCCACCCAAGAAAATTATTTTCCTGTGCCACTGTTGAGCAGAGCCACAGAAGTGATCCCCGGGGTGAATTTCCTATCTCCCATCCAATCATCAAGATTTTTCTTGAAGAGTGCTAATGAGGAGCTTTGTTTGATATAGATAGGTAGTTTGTTCCATAGTATGGGAAGTCTCTGGGACAGGAATCTTTCCCTCCAGCATGTTCTGTTTATTGTGGTGACGAGGTTTATGTCCCTAGAGCGTGTAGCTCATAGGGATTGGGATTTCTTTAAGTGGAGCATGTCTAAAAGCTCTGGTTTGACATAGCTTTGTGTGTTAGGCAGAGATCGCCTCTGAGTAGGCGATATGCAACGGAGTAAAGCTGCAGTGTTTTGAGACTGTCTGCATAGGGCATCTCTTTGAGGCCGGTAATCCTCTTTGTGAGGTATTTCTGTGGCCTTTCCAGTTGTAGATGTCTTGTGAGGTACATACCAAAAGGGGCATTGTACTCTATAATGGGTCTAATGAGTGACGAGTAGAGGGGAACAATTACCTCTTTTTTCCTGGATGAGAAACCTTTTGTGATGAGGTGTGCCACATAGAAGGATTTCCTGACTACTGTGGCAATGTGATTATCAAAGGAGAGACTACTGTCCACCTGTGTCCCAAGGTCTCTTATCACACTTTCAGTGTTAAGTAGACTACCACCTATGTGGTAGTTCATGGGTACTGAGTTTTTACCAAAAGGAATGACAATGCACTTTTTGGCATTGAGCTTGAGGCTTTGACACCAGGCATCTGTCTCATCTTTTGGAGTTTTGATTATGGCTCCTAGTTTGCAGTCATCTGCGAACTTCGTTAGCCAAAGACCTTCTGTGTTGGCCTGTACTTCAGAGAAGTAGATACCAAACAGGAGAGGACCCAGGACTGAACCCTGTGGTACTCCATTTGTCACATAAAACATGGTTCATCCCTGTTCATATTCAAGTGCAACTTGGATCTATGGATGGGAAACAGAAAATTTACCCCAGAACTGTCCCCTGTACTACTAATGGGCATCTCCTAAATGTTTTATTCCATGCATCTGTCCCCTCAAACTATCAGTAGTATGATCCCAGTTATTATCATTGGGGATAATGTATAACTATCAACCAAGGGATGAGTAAGGCCACGCTCTAATCAAATGGGAGAAGTTAATAAAAATACAAAAAGGGAAACTGACAAGGATTAAAATGGCCCTTAAGGGCAGCTAGCCTAATACTTGCCTATAAGCTTATTATTGCTAGATTTAGTGATGGTTTTACTTGGGAGCACTCAGAAACTACCCCAGGGTAGGCAGGGTATATGACCTTATAGAGGAAAAGATGTGCAATTCTCTGGCTATCCTCACTTTCTTACTGGTCTTAACAAAATGTTTATAAAGCTTGCCTGTATGACACCAGTATTTATTCCAGCAGTCCATAAAAAGCTCAGAGAAAATATAGGGTCTTCTTGAATATGGCAGGTCTCTTTCCTCATTTGTAGATATAAACAACAAACCTGCCACAGATACTCAATAGAATAAAATTTAATAAAATGCAGTATAAAAGTTACTCTAGCATCTCAGCTAAAAAGCCTTCAAGGAGTATAAAAAATGCAAAATGAACACTGATTGCACAGATAAAACACATGATCAGTTATGCAGTTAATTCATTAAATTAAAATTAAATGAAATACCTCCAGTTACATTCCACATTTAAACCCCTGTGCATTAAAGTGCCATATTTTAAAATAAAAATCGATTCCTTGTAGAACAATTTATGTTTATAAACGATGTTCTCACCACGTTTAAGCAGAGTACCCTTTAAATCAGATAGATCACCATGATGGTATAATTTAAAGTACATTGCAATAGGGCTTTCAGATCTAAACTTTTTATGTCCCTAACATGCTCTTAAAGCCTTATTTTAAATGCTCATTTTCTCTAGCCCACATAAAAAGATTACAAGGACATCTAAGGGCATAAATGATGCCCTCTGTATTACAAGTATACCTTTTAATAGGGATAAATAGTATTCCATTATTCCTAGGAAAAGAATTAATAATAAACTGACAGCCAGAACAGACACCACAAGGAAAAGTTCCAAAAAAAGAAAGATCCCTATGTACAGGATTAATATGTACCTGAAAACTACTATGTACTAACATCTCTTTTAAACTCCTACCTCGCTTATATGAAATAAAGAGAAATTTACATAAATTAGTAGAAAAATCATGAAGATGTAGTAAAAAATCCCAATAATATTTAACAAGCTCCACTAGCTTATTAATGAATACACTGTAGGTAGTGACAAAATATATTCTTCTCCCATCAGAATTATTATCAAACAAAGATATTCCATTACTATTAACAGTAAAGCTAGATTGACTACGAAAATTTCTGTTGTTGGTATATGATTCCCCCATAGCCCTACACAGTGACATTTCAACCACATTTGTATCATATCCCCTAGATAAAAGCATATTTACAGCCTTATAAGCATCTCTAAAAATTCCAATTCATTATTAGATAGTCTATGCAGACATAAAAATTCTGTCATGAAATACAGCTAATTTCGATTGCTCTTTGAACTCCAAAATCTTTGTTGGTGAGAAGCCTATTTTGCAGGTGGAAGTGGAGTATCGTTTATCACTTTCCCATTTGGTTGAAAAACCAGTTCCTTCCATTGAAGCAAAAGAAACCTCTTGTTTCTTCCTGTAAGTTTCATTATGATGTGATTAAACGTTCAACTGATCTGTTTTCTGATTGGCCTTCCTATGAAGGCTCTACCATTGTTATAATCACGGAGGTCTTAAGTTGTGTTTACTTTCTTTCAACCAGTACTGCTCAAAACTCTTAAGTTCCTCATTAATGTCTCCCAAAAGTATCTAATCTGGAGGTATTTAAATGTGGGATGATTTACTAAAGCAATAATATTCTGTTTTAACTTGCATTGTTTCAGGAGGTCCCACTCAACCAGAATGTTAATCCATTCCAGTGAACACCAATGAGCAGCAGCTATCCACTTTGTTTGGAACTTCATAACCTCTTCATTAGACAAATCAAAGGGAGTGGTGGGACTTTAAATGCCCTAAACCCTCTTGGTATTATATCCAATTCACAATAACATTTTAAACTTAAAATATTAAAGTTAACAGGAGTCTCTTTATGCATTCACTGTTCTAGACTATTGTATGACCCCTAATTCAGGAGAAAGACTAGCAGTAGTACGTTTGACCCATCAGTAAAAATGGATTATCATTTCTTATCTTTCCCAAGGTTTCAGTGGTACATCACCTTTATGAAAAATTGTGTGGTCGCTCCTTCCGTCTCCAGGATGCACTATATCTTTTCTCATTTGTGTACAGTTGGATGATTTTGTTACATCCTTGCAGAGCAAAAGTCTCTACAATTAAAAATGAATTCTTACAGAGCTTATCTAAACAATATTGTTAGTTTGTGATTGACTGTGCAGTTGCTTGGTAAGAGAAGATTTATTTCAATTTATATTTTATTTTACCACTGTTTTTACTATTTGTAGGAAGACCGGGATAGCTTGTAGACAAGAAACTTTACTTTTTATATTTTGTTGCTTATGTCTAAATTTACTGTTTATGCATAGCTGTAATTTTTAGACAGGCAAACTGTAGCCATCCCAAGGCCTCTTCAGCTATAAATTTATGCAGAATGCAGAGAGGACAATCCAGAGCTTATCTAAACAATCTTGTATTAGTTTGTGATTGATTGTGCAGTTGCCTTGTAAGAGAATATTTATTTAGATTTATATTTTATTTTTACCACTGTTCTTCACTGTTTGTAGGAAGAAAGGGATAGCTTGAAGACAAGATTTACTTTTGGCCCGATTCCAAAGGGCTTGGTGTCAATGCAAGTGATCACTTACACTGAGAAGAGGCTAAGAGCAGGTCTTTTTGGAATCTTGTCTGTATAGCAAGCCTGTTCATAGATAGATCTTACAGCGAAGTAAGTCACTTATACTGAAGGCAGGTTGTTTGGAATCAAAGCAGACTTTCACTGAGACAACTCTTTTGGTATCTGGCAACTTGATTTATATTTTGTTTTACTTCTAATTTTTCACTGTTTGTTGTTAGAAAGGGATAGGTTTTAGACAGGCAAACTCTAGCCATCCCAAGGGTCCTAGTCATACAAGCTGCAGAGAGGACAATCCAGAGATTATCTGAAACAATGCTGTGTTGGTTTGTAATGCATTGATCTTTCCTGTTAAATTGAAAACTCTACCTTAGAACTTAGAAAACATGATGTGTTGTTGTCAGTCTCGCCTTCATTCTCACATATGGGGTTGGATCCAGTTCACCAGATCCATCTTGGCCTTATGCAGAAGCTCATGGCCTCCAACTAAGTTCTTGGGTATTCTACCCTTCCCAGAATGCATTACCTCAGATCTCATTTGCCATTTTGCTGGAGATATGCTCCTTTTGCTAGCTCTGGGCTAAGTGAGAAGTTTTTGCTATTTTTTTCCTACTATTTCCTTATATTCTTAAATCTCCTCATAGTGTTAAATTCTTGATGTTAAGTTGTCAATCTCGCCTTCATTCTTGCTTGATGGGTTGAGCCGATCCTCGGCTCAAACCGGCCTTTAGCTCGAGAACTCCTTTTACCAGCTCGAGGCAGCCCCATATCCCATGATGCAAGGCAGGAAGTACCCAGATCTCGTTTGCGACTTGGGAGGTCTTCTCTTTACCAGCTCCTGGTAAGTAATTCACATTTGTGACATTTAAGCCCCTTTTAGTTAAAACTTTTGTTTTGATAGTTTAACTTTAATTTAACTTTTCTGACAGAAATCCCTGTCTCTTTTAATTTTTTTAGTCAGTTAATTTCCCTATCCCATCCCCTGTTAGGGTGTGTGTGTTGGTATTTTTACTAAATACCCTTTTGGTATTAGTTTAATTAATTCGACTGGTGTGTGTGTGTTATCTTAGGCACCATGTCTAAAAGAGGGTTTCAGGTTTTAAGAAGTGTGACTCGTGCTGTCAGAAGATGTCTCTGACAGCGGTCACACTTCTTGCCTGTCTAGGCCCTCTTCACCTGCAGGACTCCTGTGCTATTTGTCATCCTTCAGCCAGAGAGTCCTGCAGGAGAGAACAATAAGTTGATTCTCAGGGGTCTCTTAGCGGGGGCTCTCGCAGTCGGCACAAAATCAACAAATCTGCCAAGACCCAGGCTTCTGTTTCTAAGCCTGTGGCCTCGGCTCGATGAGTCGAGATCGCTCGGCTGGAGCCGATTCTGGATCCACTAAGCTTTGGCCGATGGCTATCGGTGCGAATCTCTGACCACTGTGGTGTCGGTTCGACGCTCGACACCATGCGCATCGGTGTCGGCTCGATCGGCTCCGACACCCATGTGGCACGGCGGCATTCTGCCATCGCCGAATGATACCACAGTACAAGGACAAAATGATTGACTTCAACAATTGGCTAAGCTTCTGGTGTCATTCTAAGGGGATCCAGTATCTGTCTGCTTGGGATGACATGGTCGACAGACCACGATGCTTTGCCACAGATGGCCTGCACCTGTCCCTGGGATTCCTGATACTGGCTAAGGCTCTTTGCCCTATAGTGCCTTTTATAGGCAGGGTTCAAATAACAAATTCACCACCATAACAGGAAGAGGCAAGCAAAAACTGAGGGTAATGCTACTCAATGCTAAAAGTCTAAATCTCAAAATGCACTCACTCGAGGCACTCCTTAAAATAGAGAATATTGATATCTATGCAGTGACTGAGACCTGGTTCAAGGCTCCTGAGAGCACCCCTGCACTACCAGGCTATAACTCATACCACACTTTCCGTTAACCTGGACCGAAACACCAAAGGCGGAGGTGTGTCCATATTCATTAAGGATATCCACACCTCCAGGCTAGTTGCTCAGCATAACGCATCTGAGGTTATCCAAGTGCAACTAACTCTGGGCAAAGCTGCAATCCAAATTGTAGCTTGCTACAGATCCCCACCCATTCCCCTCTTTTCTTGATGTCATGGAAAATATTAGGGTTCAGCCAAACACCCTAATAATGGGCGACTTCAACTACCCCACCATTAACTGAGAAAACTACTCGTGTACCAACTCCTTAACTCAACGCTTTCTGGAATTCATAAACTCCATTTCCCTAGATCAACTTATCCACACCCCCACCAGGGGCAACAATATCCTAGACCTAGTCATTACCAACATGATTGACCGGTGTTCCACACCTGAAGTCAACTCCTCGTTGGTCCGATCCAACCATAAGCTTATCACCCTTGATATCCACATCCCGCCCCCACCCCCCATTAAGGAAACCACAGTAAAACATTTCTCCAAAGCCAACTTCATGTTTCTTAAGACAGAAGTGGTGAACTTCATGGCACCCATGCAGATGGACAGTACATTTACAAGTGCTGAATCCTACACAAATGCACTCTATAAGGACTTACATGAGTGCATGGATCATGCTATGATATCCCAAGCAAAACCAAGACGCTATCCTTCAAAAAAAGGAAGCCAGTCTGGTGGTCCCCTGCCATAAACAAACTGTACAACAGAAGGAAGAAACTGTTGCAAAACAGAGTAAAATCCCATGAGTGGAGGAGCTCCCTGGTCAGCCTCCGTAAGAAGCTGAGATCCCTTATAAGATCCTGCAAAGCTAGCTACGAAAACAAAATCGCCACTAAATCCAAGGACAACCACAAAGCATTCTATAGCTATGTCAAGAATCTAGATGGCAGCACCCAGATCTGCTCTGAGTTACAGCACAAAGGCACAAAAATTACAGAACCAACTGATATTGCCAACTAATTGCTAACTTTACCCCCTAAAGGGTCCATATCTGTACAGGAAGAATGCAGAGTCTCTGTAATCACAACTACGCAGGTAAAAGCTGCACTCTCTAAAGCCAAAAACATAGCATCCATGGGACTGGACAACATCCCAGGCTGCGTTTTACACGAACTTCAGAATGAACTAGCTCCCCACTTAAGCACCATGTTCAATAATAGCCTTGCATCAGGCTTTGTGTGAATGGCAGCAACAGTTATCCCACTCCAAAGGGGAGCCACCACTGATCCGGAACTATCGACCTATTAGCCTGGAGCCTGGTCTGCAAGGCCATGGAACGTATCATCATGAACTTATAAACAAAGACATTGCTAACCTCCAAACTCTGAATCCCACCCAGTTCGGGTTTGTGAAAGGCAGATCATGCTTCCTGAACCTGATCGACATGTTTGAGGCAGTCACCAAAGTGGATGAGGGTAAGGTGGTTCATACAGCCTATCTTGACCTCGCCAAGGCTTTCACCATCCCCATTCTAGAATTAACTAGGTATAAATCCCTACGTCACAAGATGGGTTGCCAACTGGCTCACTGACAGAACCCACACTGTAAAAGTTGCAGACTCCAAATCTGACCTCAAAGCAGTGACAAGTGGAGTACCACAGGGTTCTGTCCTGGGACCTCTCCTGTTTGGTATCTACTTCTCTGAAGTACAAACACAGAAGGCCTCTGGCTTAACGAAAGTTCACCCAAGATGTGGACATTCACAGATCCATCTTGGTTCAGAAGCCATGGCCTCAACAAGTCGGTATTCTACCCTTCCCAGAATGCATTACCTCAGATCTCATTTGCCATTTTGCTGGAGATATGCTCCTTTTGCTAGCTCTGGGCTAAGTGAGAAGTTTTTGCTATTTTTTTCCTACTATTTCCTTATATTCTTAAATCTCCTCATAGTGTTAAATTCTTGATGTTAAGTTGTCAATCTCGCCTTCATTCTTGCTTGATGGGGTTCGGAGCCGATCCCTCGGCTCCGACTCGGCACTTGCTTTAGCTCGAGAACTCCTTTTACCAGCTCGAGGCAGCCCCATATCCCATGATGCAAGGCAGGAAGTACCCAGATCTCGTTTGCCGCTTCGCTTGGGAGGTCTTCTCTTTACCAGCTCCTGGTAAGTAATTCACATTTGTGACATTTAAGCCCCTTTTTAGTTAAAAACTTTTTGTTTTGATAGTTTAACTTTAAATTTAACTTTTTCTGACAGAAATCCCTGTCTCTTTTAATTTTTTTAGTCAGTTAATTTCCCTATCCCATCCCCCCCCCTGTTAGGGTGTGTGTGTTGGTATTTTTTACTAAATACCTTTTTGGTATTAGTTTAATTTAATTGGACTGGTGTGTGTGTGTTTTGTTAGGCACCATGTCTAAAGAGAGGGTTTCAGGTTTTAAGAAGTGTGACTCGTGCTGTCAGAAGATGTCTCTGACAGACGGTCACACTTCTTGCCTGTACTGTTTAGGCCCTCTTCACCTGCAGGACTCCTGTGCTATTTGTCACTCCTTCAGCCAGAGAGTCCTGCAGGAGAGAATAAGTTGATTCTCAGGGGTCTTCTTAAGCGGAGGGCTCTCCGCTAAGTCGGCCCACAAAATCAACTAAATCTGCCAAGCCCAGGCTTCTGTTTCTAAGCCTGTGGCCTCGGCTCCGACTCGTGAGTCGAGATCGGCTCGGCTGGAGCCGATTCTGGATCCACTAAGCTTTGCCGATGGCTATCGGTGCGAATCTCTGACCACTGTGGTGTCGGTTCGACGGCTCCGACACCCGCACGGCATCGGTGTCGGCTCCCATCGGCTCCGACAACCATGTGGCACAGGCATCGGTGTCGGCTCCGATCGGCTCCGACACCGTTACTTGGTGGCTGTATCGGCTCCGGCTGGAGCCGATACATCTAAGCTTCTGTCGGCTCCGAGTCGGTGCCGACAGGATCAAAAATCGGCTCCGATGGCCCATTCCAGGAAGAGGTCGAGGTCTCCTTCCTTGGAGCCGATACTTTCGGCTCCCGGGCCCCGCCTCTTCTATCGGGAAAGGAGCCATCGGAGCCGATCTTCAAGGTCATCCAGGTTGTCAGACCATGACCTAGAGAGTGGTCAGTAGATTGCTCAAGTCACAGGTACTGGCCCAAATGCTACAGTCCGTCTCAGCAGGCGACTGTTGGTCCACACCCGTTACAGTTCCTCCTTCTACTCTACCCCAGAGCTTGGAGTTCGAGTCTTCGGGCATGGTTACTGCTACGGCTGGAGGCGGATACCCCTTCTGTTCCTTCAGCCCCTACTCTTATCTCCTCTTCCTTAGAGGGATTCGGTGGTCGGGCTTCCATGGTCTCCTCCGAGGGGGTGAGTGGCATCGGACCCTTGTCCGAACCCGCTCTTCCCCTTGGGGCCTCGGCCTTGGTGAGCTCGGCTCCGACATCTGCCTCGGAGACTTCCCTTTCGGTGACCCTGGAGTTCCTAGCTCTTCGGAGCGGGGTCTCTCGGACCTGCCTGGGAGGGGAGCATTCGAGGTGATGAAGAGTGTACTGGCCACTGGTATCAGTCAGCAGTCTCTTCCCGTAGCTCCTCCCTCTATTGTACCTGTTGACATCTCTGCCACTTCTCTTGCTACAGGACCCAGAGATCCTCCGCCTCAGGTTTCCCCATTGGGAATTTCCGCCTCTTCCGAGGATTCTCCTGATGTTTGGAGATCCTCCTAGGAAGAGGACTTGTAAGAGGAAGCATGTAGACTCCCTGAGTCTGTCACTTCGGATACTGACTTTGATGAGTCAGAGGGATCCCCTAGATCCCCTCTGAGGATGTCTCCTTCTCAGACATCCTAGAACTTCTGAAACAGAGGAAACTGGCCACCAACAATCCCTCTGAGGATGAGTCAGTATACCTAGAGGCGTTTGGATCTCGGCCCTCCACCTCCTGGGTGTCTCCGCCTTCGACCCCTTATGCAGGTTATGCCAGGCGTGGCAGCTCCTGACTCTGTAGAGCCAGTCCCTAGGAGGCCTTCTAAATTTATAACTGCCCAACAGTCCCTTATAAGATCCTGCAAAGCTAGCTACGAAAACAAAATTGCCACTAAATCCAAGGACAACCACAAAGCATTCTATAGCTATGTCAAGAATCTAGATGGCAGCACCCAGATCTGCTCTGAGTTACAGCACAAAGGCACAAAAATTACAGAACCAACTGATATTGCCAACTAATTGCTAACTTTACCCCCCCCCCCTCACCCCCTAAAGGGTCCATATCTGTACAGGAAGAATGCAGAGTCTCTGTAATCACAACTACGCAGGTAAAAGCTGCACTCTCTAAAGCCAAAAACATAGCATCCATGGGACTGGACAACATCCCAGGCTGCGTTTTACACGAACTTCAGAATGAACTGGCTCCCCACTTAAGCACCATGTTCAATAATAGCCTTGCATCAGGCTTTGTGCCCACTGAATGGCGCACAGCAACAGTTATCCCACTCCACAAAGGGGGAGCCACCACTGATCCCGGGAACTATCGACCTATTAGCCTGACGAGCCTGGTCTGCAAGGCCATGGAACGTATCATCACTGAACTTATAAACAAAGACATTGCTAACCTCCAAACTCTGAATCCCACCCAGTTCGGGTTTGTGAAAGGCAGATCATGCTTCCTGAACCTGATCGACATGTTTGAGGCAGTCACCAAAGCCGTGGATGAGGGTAAGGTGGTTCATACAGCCTATCTTGACCTCGCCAAGGCTTTCGACACCATCCCCCATTCTAGAATTAACTAGGTATAAATCCCTACGTCACAAGATGGGTTGCCAACTGGCTCACTGACAGAACCCACACTGTAAAAGTTGCAGACTCCAAATCTGACCTCAAAGCAGTGACAAGTGGAGTACCACAGGGTTCTGTCCTGGGACCTCTCCTGTTTGGTATCTACTTCTCTGAAGTACAGGCTAACACAGAAGGCCTCTGGCTAACGAAGTTCACAGATGACTGCAAACTAGGAGCCATAGTCAAGTCCCCAAATGATGTGGACATCCTACAGAAGGGCCTCACTGTGACAGATGCTTGGTGTCAGAGCCATGGCCTCAAGCTCAATGCCAAAATGTGCAGTGTCATTCCCTTTGGTAAAAACTCTGTACCCATGAACTACCACATAGGCAGCAATCTACTTAACACCGAATGCGTGATAAGAGACCTTGGGACCCAGGTGGACAGTAGTCTCTCCTTTGATAGTCACATCGCCACAGTAGTCAGGAAGTCCTTCTACGTGGCACACCTCATCATAAAAGGGTCCTCATCCAGGAAAAAAGAGGTAATTTTTCCCCTCTACTTGTCACTCATTAGACCCATTATAGAGTACAATGCCCCTTTTGAAATGTACCTCACAAGACATCTGCAGCAGCTGGAAAGGTCACAGAAGTACCTCACAAAGAGGATTACTGGCCTCAAACAAATGCCCTACACTGACCGCCTCAAAAAAACTCCAGCTTTACTCCGTAGCATATTGCCTACTCCAAGGTGATCTCTGCCTAACATATAAAGCTATGTCAAACCCAGAGCTGTTGGACATGCTACACCTAAAGAAATCCCAATCCCTCTGAGCTACACGCCTCTACGACCTAATCCTTGTCACCGCAATAAACAGGACATGCTGGAGGGATAGATTTCTGTCCCAGAGATTTCCTATACTCTGGTACAAGCTACCCATCTATGTCAAGCAAAGTTCTTCATTAGCACTCTTCAAGAAAAATCTTGATGAGTGGATGGGAAATAGGAAATACACCCCAGAGATCACTTCTGTGTCTCTGCTGGACAGTGGCACAGGAAAATAACTTTCTTTGGTGGCGTAAGCTATGGAACCTTGCTGGCTAGGCTTACGTAGGCCCTTGGGCCAATAGCCTAGTACCTACCTATGAACATACATACTAACAAAATCATGTTTGTGTAGATGTTCCATTTCAAAGAAACCCATAAGTAAGAATAGCATACATGGGGGCAAAAGGTGCTACCATTGCCTTCTCCTGTAACTGATGATAAATAACAATATCAAATTAAAAATATATTTACTAAACAAAACTATAATACTTTAATAACATAACTTGAAAGGGGATTGTCCTCAAAAAATAATAGAGCCTGAATACCATCAGTGTGTTTTATATTAGTAGAGACTTTTCACATCCAGAGTCACCCAATGCATATCAGTTGTCCATTTCAAAGCAGCTAGCTTAGAAAGGAAATCAGAAGTGTGTCTAATATATGATGGAAGCTTAGTTACAAATAGAAATAAATGTTAATGAAGTAAGAGTTCAATGTTATGTAAAACGTACTTGCAGGCTGACACTATTGGATGTTCATGGGGATTAGAACACCTCTTTTGAATTTTTGGAAGGCAGTAGAAATTAGGCATACATCCTTCAATATTAAATCTGTTTTCTATGTCTTCCTTCATAAAATAATGTGATCTATACCCCCTTCTTTTAGAGCTTTATTATTTACCTCCATTGTCACTTTTTCATATATATTCAAATAATTCAGATGTTCAAGACACATTTGTAAATATTGTCTATAATGCATGATTACAGTCTTATTACCCTTGTCTGCAGGTTTAAAGACAAACACTCTTCATACATAATCCTTCAGTCTACCCTATTCACCTTTAGTTAAATTATATTGAATCAAGTGTTTCTTATTCATAAACTCATTATAAGCTTTCTCTACTGCATAACTAAACATTGTTGAATATTGCTGGATACCTTCATTGTTTAGTGTTGACATAAAAGAACTTTTTAATTTAATATTCCCAGTATCAAGCAAACAGTATGCACTGGCTTCAGATACACAAGAATGGAAACTATCTTCCACATCCTCATCAAAATAATCTTGTGCAAATTCAAATTCACTAGAGACATTATAATCATTAATCACATCTTTCTGAAAAGAAAAAAATTCAATAAATGCAGTTTACACAGCAAGCGAAATATCTCGCACTTTATAACATACAGCCTGGGTAAAATGGTAGGAACAAACTTGAGTCCTAAATTAAGAACTGCTAATTGCTTATTATTAAGTTTGAAACCTGACAAATTAACAACCATGTAATGAATTTCATTGCTCTCTGGGTTAAACAGTGCTAAGTGTCTTTTTAAAGAACTACTGCCATTTACTTTTTGGGAACTATCCCTGCTTATTTGTTGAGCTGTTGTATTCATTATTAGTCCTCCCTCACTTTCTGTCTTGAAATACAGCTGATTACCATTGCTCTTTGAACTCCAAAATCTTTGTTGGTGAGAAGCCTATTTTGAGCAGGTGGAAGTGGAGGGAAAGCGTTATCATCACTTTCCCATTTGGTTGAAAAACCAGTTCCTTCCATTGAAGCAAAAGAAACCTCTTGTTTCTTCCTGTAAGTTTCATTATGATGTGATTACACGTTCAACTGATCTGTTTTCTGATTGGCCTTCCATATGAAGGCTCTACCATTGTTATAATCACGGAGGTCTTAAGTTGTGTTTTCTTTCTTTCAACCAAGTACTGCTCAAAACTCTTAAGTTCCTCATTAATGTCTCCCAAAAAGTATCTAATCTGGAGGTATTTAAATGTGTGGATGATTCGGTACACAAAGCAATAATATTCTGTTTTAACTTGCATTGTTTCAGGAGGTCCCTCTCAACCAGAATGTTAATCCATTCCAGTGAACACCAATGAGCAGCAGCTATCCACTTTGTTTGGAACTTCATAACCTCTTCATTAGACAAATCAAAGGGAGTGGTGGGACTTTAAATGCCCTAAACCCTCTTGGTATTATATCCAATTCACAATAACATTTTAAACTTAAAATATTAAAGTTAACAGGAGTCTCTTTATGCATTCACTGTTCTAGACTATTGTATGACCCCTAATTCAGGAGAAAGACTAGCAGTAGTACGTTTGACCCATCAGTAAAAATGGATTATCATTTCTTATCTTTCCCAAGGTTTCAGTGGTACATCACCTTTATGAAAAATTGTGTGGTCGCTCCTTCCGTCTCCAGGATGCACTATATATCTTTTCTCATTTGACTGCGTACAGTTGGATGATTTTGTTACATCCTTGTCTGCAGAGCAAAAGTCTCTACAATTAAAAATGAATTCTTACAGAGCTTATCTAAACAATATTGTTAGTTTGTGATTGACTGTGCAGTTGCTTGGTAAGAGAAGATTTATTTCAATTTATATTTTATTTTTACCACTGTTTTTACTATTTGTAGGAAGACCGGGATAGCTTGTAGACAAGAAACTTTACTTTTTTTTTATATTTTGTTGCTTTATGTCTAATTTGCACTGTTTATGCATAGCTGTAATTTTTAGACAGGCAAACTGTAGCCATCCCAAGGGGCCTCTTCAGCTATAAATTTATGCAGAATGCAGAGAGGACAATCCAGAGCTTATCTAAACAATCTTGTATTAGTTTGTGATTGATTGTGCAGTTGCCTTGTAAGAGAATATTTATTTTGATTTATATTTTATTTTTACCACTGTTCTTCACTGTTTGTAGGAAGAAAGGGATAGCTTGAAGACAAGATTTACTTTTGGCCCGATTCCAAAGGGCTTGGTGTCAATGCAAGTGATCACTTACACTGAGAAGAGGCTAAGAGCAGGTCTTTTTGGAATCTTGTCTGTATAGCAAGCCTGTTCATAGATAGATCTTACAGCGAAGTAAGTCACTTATACTGAAGGCAGGTTGTTTGGAATCAAAGCAGACTTTCACTGAGACAACTCTTTTGGTATCTGGCAACTTGATTTATATTTTGTTTTACTTCTAATTTTTCACTGTTTGTTGTTAGAAAGGGATAGGTTTTAGACAGGCAAACTCTAGCCATCCCAAGGGTCCTAGTCATACAAGCTGCAGAGAGGACAATCCAGAGATTATCTGAAACAATGCTGTGTTGGTTTGTAATGCATTGATCTTTCCTGTTAAATTGAAAACTCTACCTTAGAACTTAGAAAACATGATGTGTTGTTGTCAGTCTCGCCTTCATTCTCACATATGGGGTTGGATCCAGTTCACCAGATCCATCTTGGCCTTATGCAGAAGCTCATGGCCTCCAACTAAGTTCTTGGGTATTCTACCCTTCCCAGAATGCATTACCTCAGATCTCATTTGCCATTTTGCTGGAGATATGCTCCTTTTGCTAGCTCTGGGCTAAGTGAGAAGTTTTGCTTTTTTTCCTACTATTTCCTTATATTCTTAAATCTCCTCATAGTGTTAAATTCTTGATGTTAAGTTGTCAATCTCGCCTTCATTCTTGCTTGATGGGGTTGAGCGAGAACTCCTTTTACCAGCTCGAGGCAGCCATCCCATGATGCAAGGCAGGCAGATCTCGGGAGGTCTTCTCTTTACCAGCTCCTGGTAAGTAATTCACATTTGTGACATTTAAGCCTTTTTAGTTAAAACTTTTTGTTTTGATAGTTTAACTTTAATTTAACTTTTTCTGACAGAAATCCCTGTCTCTTTTTAATTTTTTAGTCAGTTAATTTCCCTATCCCATCCCCCTGTTAGGGTGTGTGTGTTGGTATTTTTACTAAATACCCTTTTGGTATTAGTTTAATTAATTGGACTGGTGTGTGTGTTTTGTTAGGCACCATGTCTAAAGAGAGGTTTCAGGTTTAAGAAGTGTCAGAAGATGTCTCTGACAGACGGTCACACTTCTTGCCTGTACTGTTTAGGCCCTCTTCACCTGCAGGACTCCTGTGCTATTTGTCACTCCTTCAGCCAGAGAGTCCTGCAGGAGAGAAGGATAAGTTGATTCTCAGGGTCTTCCGGCCCCACAAAATCAACTAAATCTGCCAAGACCCAGGCTTCTGTTTCTAAGCCTGTGCCTCGGATTCTGGATCCACTAAGCTTTCGCCCTGACCACTGTGGTGTGCATCGCGGCTCCGACACGCTCCGATGACCCATTCCAGGAAGAGGTCGAGGTCCCTACTTCTATCGAACGGAGCCATCGAGCCGATCTTCAAGGTCATCCAGGTTGTCAGACCATGACCTAGAGAGTGGTCAGATTGCTCAAGTCACAGGTACTGGCCCAAATGCTACACAGTCCGTCTCAGCAGGCGACTGTTGGTCCACACCGTTACAGTTCCTCCTTCAACTCTACCTCAGAGCTTGGAGTTGGAGGGCATGGTTACTGCTACGGCTGGAGGGCGGATACCCTTCTGTTCAGCCCCTACTCTTATCTCCTCTTCCTTAGAGGGATTCGTTCGGGCTTCCATGGTCTCCGAGGTGAGTGGCATCGACCCTTGTCCTAACAGCCTCGTGAGCTCGGCTCCGACATCTGCCTCGGAGACTTCCCCCGGAGTTCCTAGCTCTCTCGGACTGCCTGGCCACTGGTATCAGTCAGCAGTCTCTTCCGTGGCTCCTCCCTCTATTGTACCTGTTGACATCTCTGCCACTTCTCTTGCTACAGATCCTCCGCCTCAGGTTTCCATTTCCCCTCTCGAGGATTCTCCTGATGTTTCGGGAGATCCTCCTAGGAACGGGACTTGTAAGAGCAAGCATCTAGACTCCCCTGTGTCTGTCACGTCCGATACTGACTTTCATGAGTCAGAGGGATCCCCTAGATCCCTCTGAGGATGTCTCCTTCTCAGACATCCTAGAACTTCTGAAACAGAGGAAACTGGCCCACCAACAATCCCTCTGAGGATGAGTCAGTATACCTAGAGGCGTTTGGATCTCGGCCCTCCACCTCCTGGGTCTCTCAGCCTGACCCCTTATGCAGGTTATAGCTCGAAACAGCTCCTGACTCTGAGCCTGTCCCTAGGAGGCCTTCTAAATTTATAACTGCCCCTAGTGACAAACAATTCCTTACCAAGGGTGTCTCCGCTGATGCCATGGTGGTGGCTGCGGCCACCAAAAGGAACTTGCAGATCCTTCCGTGCCTGTCCATCCTCCTAACAAGGACTCTAGGACCATGGATAAGCGGATGTTTTCCTCAGCGACCTTTGCTGCTGAATTATCTTTGTCACTTCACCAGACTCCAGAGAGATATCCTGAAGGAGCTGGGAGAAGTAGTTCGGGATCCTACAGCTGCAGGGGCCCAAGAAAAGATTGCTTCCCTCAATTCCATTGCTAACTCCTCCATTAATATCTTATGCTGCTGATGGATGCAGGCACAGGTGTGGCTCTTAGGCGCCAAGCCTGGATGCGGCTATGTGATTTTGCGGATCCCTTTAAGGCGTCCTTCACAAATTCTCCCTTGATGGGTCAGCTTTGTTTGGCCCTCAGGTGAAGGAAACCTTGACCAGGTGTGAGCAGGACGGCAAGACTCTTTCTGCTGTTGGAGTCCTTTCCACCCCTTCTAGGCCTTATCCCAAAGGACAGAAGGGTGGGAAGATGAATCTCAAGGAGTCAGATTCACGTGGTCAGTTTACCCCTAGAGGCAGAGGGGTAACAACAACAGGCCTAGAGGCAGAGGGGTCGAAGAATCAGGGCAACAGGGGTCTTCCTGAGAAGCCTTTTCAGCATCCCTGAGGTGTTGGCTGTCCCTCCTTGGAGGCAGTCGGGAAGATTATCACTGTACCCAGAAGCCTGGCATTCCCTCACTCAAGACAGATGGGTACAGTCGATCATATCCAAGGGTTACATAATTCCTTTCGAGGAAAGTCCCTTCCCTCAAGTTCCCTTCCAGATGTACCACCGGTCTAAGGGACATTGCAGAGTTGGAGATCAAAACTACTGCAAAAAGAGCCATTCAGCCAGTTATAGACCATTCAGAGCCGGAATCTACTTCAAGGTTCTTTTTGGTCAAAGACGGGAGACTGGAGACCAATATTGGATCTCAGCAGACTCAACAAGTCTGTCAGGAAGACAAGATTCGAATGGTCACTCTTCAGTCAATTCTACCCTTCTTACAGAAGGACAACTGGATGTGCTCAATAGATCTTCAGGATCGTACTATCACATCAAAATTCACAGGCGCTCCAGGAGATTTCTCCGCTTCGGCTGGGGTCCAGTCATTTCAGTTCAGAGCCCTGCCCTTTGGTCTCACTACAGCCCCCAGAGTGTTCACCAAATGCATGGCAGTGGTCACGGCTCACCTGAGGCGTCAAGGATTCCAGGTGTTCCGTATCTTCGACGACTGGCTCCTGTCAGCCACCACCAGGCATCAGCTTATACAAGCCAGGGATTACACAATAGACCTTTGTTCTCATTTGGGCATCTCAGTCAACTAAAATCATCCTTATCGCCCTGCCAGTCTATTACCTTCATAGGCGCAAAAACTTAAACACTGTTCGGATGTCAGCTACCCTTACAGAACCCTTACAGAAAGAGTTTCAGACATTCAGACTCATGTCAGGATCATTCTGGCCAGCAAGGTACAGGCCAGAATGGTTCTAAAGGTGTTAGGTCTTATGGCTGCGGCCACTCTTCTTCCCCTGCTCGATTCTACATGCGCCTCCTTCAGTGGATGCTGTTCACACAGTGGTCATACCAGCAACTCCCAATGCGTCACCAGATTCTGGTGACACAAACATGCAAAGAACATCTTGCTTGGTGGATCACATCGTCTCAGGTTCACCAAGGCAGGTGCTTTGTACCTCCGTCCCGATAGCCACTGTCACCACGGATGCCTCCTGATCGGGTGGGGGTCATTATCAGGGCAGGATGGTTCATGGGACGTGGCAACCGTTCGGTACCATCTGCACATAAATGTCCTGGAGATGAGAGCAGTGCTTTTAACGTTGCAAGCCCTCAACGACTTTCTTCCCGTAGGGACAATTGCAGTCCACACAGACAACATGTCTGTAGTTTGGTATATCAACAAACAGGGCGGAACCAAGTCCTACCCCTTGTGTCGAGCGCTCAGACTATGGCAATGGGCGATCTCCTCTCATCGGTTTCTGGTAGCAACGCATATCCCTGGGAAAACCAACATTATAGCGGACAGATTGAGCAGAGCTATTCTCATGCCTCACGAGTGGTCTCTCAAGCAATCCATAGCGGAAGAGATTTTTCTGGAATGGGTCGTCCATGTTGCGATCTTTTGCTACTCCCCAAAACAGCAAATGTCCAGACTTCTTCAGCCTCTTCCCTCTATCAGGCCATCCCCCAGAGGCGCTCTGACCCAGGATTGGCCCCAGGGACTTCTTTATGCCTTCCTCCTTTTCCTCTGATCCCTCAGGTGATCCAGAAAGCTACCGTTTTGAGAGCCAAATTGATTCTCATTGCCCTTACTGGCCTCGACAAGTTTGGTTCCCGTTCCTCCATCATCACCTTTTGGTGCAGCCGTGGCATCTGGACCCAGTGCCAGATCTACTGATTCACCAATCCGGTCCAGCTGCGGTCAATCCCTTCTCTCAACCTCACAGCATGGTTGCTCCACTTCCTTCCTTAGCCAGGCTTCCTTTGATCTAACCCAGTTAGAGATATCATAGTAACTTCACTAAAATCCTCTACCAGGAGGATTTACACAAGCAAATGGAACGTTTCTTATTGGGCTAAGGCCCAGAATATTGATCCTTTTACTGCCCCTGTTCAGGCAGTTCTGGACTTCTTAGCAGAGATTTTCCATGCAGGCTCCTCTTCTTCCACAGTCAGAGTTCAGTTGGCTGCTATTTCTAATTTTCATGTCGGGATAGCAGATCATAATATTATGTCCCATAGGCTCTGCAGGGCCTTTGTGAAAGGAATTTTCCTACTACAGCCTCCAATCAGGAATCCTCCTCCTCAGTGGGATTTAAATTTAGTGCTGACATCCTTGATTCTTCCCCTTGAGCCAGCTGTTTCTTGTTCCCTGAAATATCTTTCTTGGAAAACTTTATTCCTAGTGGCTATTACATCTGCCAGGAGAGTGTCTGAACTTCATGCTCTTTCGGTTCGACCCCTATTTGATTTTTCACAAAGACAGAGTATCTTTGAGAACTAATCCATCCTTTTACCTAAGGTCGCTTGAAAAACAATCTGAATCAATCTATTGATCTCCTGTATTTTTCCTAACTATTCAGATAGAGCTGAACAAAAGCTACATTATCTTGGCGTCCACCGTCAGCTTAGATATTATTTGGACAGAACAAAAATTTAGAAAATCTGATCAACTTTTTGTTTCCTATGCGGATAAAAAAGGCCTTCCTGTTTCTAAAGTGACTTTGTCCAGATGGCTTTCTTCGGTCATCACTGAAATTTATACGATCAGGGAAAACAGCTGTGCTCAAAACCTAAAGCACATTCAACTAGGAGTTTAGCTACTTCTACAGCTTTTCAAGCTAGACTGCCTTTAGACACTATTTGTGCAGCGGCCACTTGGGCCACTCCTCACACTTTTGTTTCCCATTACAAATTGGACTTGGCCTCCAGGGACAGAGCCAGTTTTGGCTCTACAGTCCTCAAGAGTTTGTTCCATTGAGCCACCCAGGATAGAGGTGCTAGGGACGGTCCCATCAAGCAAGAATGAGCGAGATTGACAACTTAACATTTATGTACCATAACGTTCCATGTTAGTTGTCTTCTCTACTTCTTTCTTCCTCCTTCCCCTGGCCTGGACAGACCTTGTATAAGAAACTATAATACTAAAGACCATTCAGACCTGGTCCTTTTTCCATTTGTAAGTTTCTTCTTCCTTTGGGAAGTATTGTTTATGCTTGGTGTTATTGCCCTTTTGTCAACAAACGTGTTCTGGGTACTTCCTGCCTTGCATCATGGGATATGGGGCTGCCTCGAGCTGGTAAAAGGAGTTCTCGAGCTAAAGCAAGTGCCGAGTCGGAGCCGAGGGATCGGCTCCGAACCCCATCAAGCAAGAAAGAAGGCGAGAGAAGACAACTAACATGGAACGTTATGGTAGGTACATAACTTCTTATTACCTTGCAGTGATTACTTTTGCATTATTTTTTGTAGATTTATACCCTTCCTATACTCCTAATGTTTGTCTGTTATTTATGGCGTCTTTCTCCTCATTCTATCTTTTACATTAAAAAAAAGGTTTGCTAGTTTTAGTCTATCTTCTTCCTGTTGGTTTTAGAGAGTCCATTGTTTTTATTAGGACTTCTCTAGATTTCCATTTACAATAGTGTACTTAGTTACAGTTTGTGGTTGTTGGTTGTGCTTTTGCTTAATCGATATGTCTCAGGAGGAGAAGGGAGACAAACTGTTAGGTTTTAAGAAGTGTACTCAGTCTGGAAAGAAAATGCCCTTTAGTGATTCTCACACGTTATGTGTTTATTGTTTGGGGCCTCTACATCTGCAGGAGTCCTGCAGTATGTCATGCCTTCTATCCCACTGAAGATGTCCTCGGAAGAGAAACCTGCAAAAGGAAGCATTTAAACTCCCTGGAGGAGTCCATCACCACATATACTGATCTTGATGAGGCTGAGGGGTCCCCACGGTTTCCTCCTGAGAATGTCTCTTTTGGAGACGTTCTAGAAATGTTAAATTAGAGAGGGGACTGGTAGTCCAACACTCCTTCAGCGGGGGAGTCAGTATACCTGAGGGCATTCGGATCCCACCCTTCCACTTTTTGGGTGACCCCGCCTTCCAATGAGCTTATTGAGGTAATCTCTTGGAAGGCAAGGGAGACGCCAGGCTGCGTTGGTCAACCTCGAGGAGGCCAGATAAGTATGTCAGTTCTTCTCCTGATAAACAGTTTCTTACTAATGAAGTTGCAGTAGATGAAATGGTCGTGGCAGTAACGACTAAAAAAGAACCTTCTGAGAACAGTTCACTATTCATCCCCCTAATAAGGATTCTAGGATGATGTATAGAGATGAGAAGCATGTGTTTTTTTCAGCGGGCTTTACTTTGTGCTAACTGAATTATTTGACTTATTTTAATAGGCTGTAGAGGGATCTGCTGAAAGAACTACCAGATACCCTACAAGGACCTGTGACTGATGAGGTGTCATATAATTTAGCATGTCAGCTCACCACCCTAAATTCAGTACTTTACTCCTCCATGAGACTGATTTCTTATGCAGCAGATGGAGTGAGTAGAGCCAGAGGTTCAGGTATCTCTATTAGGAGGCAGGCCTGGATGCAACTTAGCGATTTTGCAGAGCCCTTCAACTCTTCCTTTGTGAATGCCCCCTTCGATGGCGCGTCTCTTTTTGGGCCCAAAGTGAAAGAAATACTCACCAGGTGCGAATAGGACAATAAGACCTTATCTGCCATAGGAGTACATTTTTCCACTCTGACCAGACCTTATCCCAAAGGTCAGAAAGATGGAGGAAAGATGTGGTTCCAAAAGTCTCAACGGTCTTTCCAAGACACATATGGTGAAAACTCCCCCAGAGGCAGAGGAGGGAACAGTAATAGAAGACATTGCCCTCGCAGCAGGGAAACCCCACAAAATTAGCGCTGTAGAGATTCTTTCTTTGGCAAACCCTTTTAGCACTCCTGAAGGGAGGCCCAATTGCTCAACTCTGTAGGCAGTCAGCTGTCTCTGCACCCACAGGCCTGGCTTCACATTATAAATGACAAATGGGTGCATCAAATAATATCCAGAGATAATTTCATCACCTTCGCCCATCCCCTTCATCAAAGCAAAATAATCCCAGATGTGCCATCTGGTCAAAGGAATCAAGCAACTACGGAAATTCAAAAGTTTATTTTATTTATTTATTTTATTTTACATTTGTTGACCGGGATAGTCCGACTGGATACATTTCCATTTTTAGTGGAGGCCCAGGGAGAAAACTCCAAACATGCAAATAGATGAAATCATAGTAAAGACAAGAAAAGTTACAGTTTATGTTCAGCAGTATCAACATACAAGTTGCAATCTCACATTTCCAAATCTATTAAGGTTGCAGTTTATGTTCAGCAGTATACACATACAAGTTAGAGTCTCGCATATCCAAACCTATTAAGGTTGCAAAGTAGTAGTTGTGAATAAAGCATAAGCATATGACAGCAGAGGAGGATTTAGTCAGGATTACAACAAGGGCATAGCCAGTTAGTATTAAAATACTGGGTTAGATTTTTTTTTTGAAGCAGGTAAGTGAGGGTTCCAGTGTAATGGCAGCTGCGAGTGAATTCCAGGTTTTGCCAACTGAATTTGCAAATAGATGTGGCTACGGTGGTTCATAGGTAAGTACTACGCTATCTGCCCAAGAGCATTTATAAGCTTAGCCAGAGTGTGCTGGCTTTCGCCACCCCCTTAGATTAGTTCCCTGTGCCTCTGACCAACAGAGCCATTAGTTCCTGCGCCTCTGTCCAGCAGAACCACTGCAGTGATCCCTGGGGTAAATTGTCTGTTTTCCATCCACCCGGCAAGGTTTCTCTTGAAGAGTTCTAGTGAGGGGTTCTGCCTGATGTATATAGGAATCTTGTTCCAAAGCATGGGGAGTCTCTGGGTCAGGAATCTATTCCTCCAGCACTTCCTGTTTATCGTTGTGGTAAGATTTATATCCCTAGAGCATGTGGCTCCCAGGGATTTGTTTTATTTAGGTGGAGCATATCCATCAATTCTGGGTTGGACATGGCCTTGTATGTCAAGCAGAGATCACCTCTGAGTAAGCGGTATGCAACAGACTACAGCTGGAGTTTCTTTAGTCGGGCTGCATAGGTCATCTGTTTGTGGCCAGTAATCCTCTTGGTGAGGTACTTTTGTGGTCTTTCCAGCTGTTGCAGGTAAGGTACATCCCAAATGGGGTATTATATTCTATAATGGGTCTAATAAGTGATGAGTAGAGAGGCACAATAACCTCCTTTGCTCTGGATGTGAACCCTTTTGAGATTAGGTGGGCCACGTAGAAGAATTTTCTAACCACCTTGGAAATATGATTTTCAAAGGTGAGATTGCTATCTACTTGGGTCCCCAGATCCCTTATTACTTTTTCTGTATTTAGAGGACTACCACCTATGTGGTAGTTCGCGGGTAGTTTGTTTTTTCCAAAGTGGATGACTATGTACTTTTTGGCATCCAGCTTGAGGCCATGATTTTGACACCAGGTATCCGTCTCAGTAAGACCCTTCTGGAGGGTGTCTGTATCAGCTGGAGAATCAATTGTGGCCCCTAGTTTGCAGTCATCTGCGAACTTGGTCAGCCAAAGTCCTCCTGTGCTTGCCTGTACCTCTGAGAAGTACATACCAAACAGGAGGGGTCCTAGGACTGAGCCCTGGGGGACGCCACTTGTAACCGGTTTAGAGTCGGACCTAGAGTCTGCAACTCTCACCGTGTGGGTTCTGTCCGTGAGCCAATTTGCAACCCATCTCGTGACGTAGGGGTTAATGTTCAGGTTGGTGAGTTTGTCTATAATACCAGAATGGGGAATGATGTCAAAAGCCTTTGCGAGGTCTAGGTAGGCTGCGTGGACCTCCTTACCCTCATCTAATGCCTTGGTAACTGTCTCAAAGAAATCCACCTGGTTTAGGAGGCATGATCTGCCCTTAAAGCCAAACTGGGTGGGGTCCAAAGTTTGGAGGTTCCCAATGTCTCTGTTAATGAGTTCCATGATGATTCGCTTCATAGCCTTGCAGACCAGGCTAGTCAGGCTTATAGGGAGATAGTTCCCGGGGTCCGTTGTGGCGCCACCTTTGTGGAGTGGGATAACTGTTGCTGTGCACCACCCTGTGGGTACGTAGCCTGTAGAGAGGCTGAGTCTGAACAGTGTGTTTAGGTGAGGGGTTAGTTAATTTTGGAGCTCTTGTAAGACACAGCCTGGGACACCGTCCGGTCCCATTGAGGCTGTGTTTTTGGCTTTGGATAGGGCTGTTTTAACCTGTGTGTTGGTGATTGCAAGGGCCTTACATTCTTCTGGTATGGTTATGGGCCCTTTAGGGGGTGTGAAGTTTGCACTGAACCTGTCTGCCAAAATGTTGGCAATATCAGTCGGTTCAGTGTATTTTGTGCCATTCTGCACCAACTCAGAGCAGATCTGAGAGTTTCCACTTAGGTTCTTGACATAGCTGAAGAACGCTTTGTGGTTATCTTTGGAGTCCTTGGCAATTCTTCTTTCGAAGCTAGCCTTGGATGATTTAATGAGGGATCATAGTTTCTTGCTGATACTGAACAGGGATGTCTTTCCTTCTAGGGATTTTGCTCTTATCTGTAGGCAGGAGTCCACCAGACTGGTTTAATTTCCTTGGAGGAGTGAGTCTTGGTTTTACTTGGGATAGCACGGTCCATGCATTCCTGTAGATGATCATAGAGTGCCTTTGTATAGATTTCAGCAGCTTGGACAGCATTGTCCATTGGGGTGGAGGCTCACCTCTATCTTAAGCAACATGAAGTTTGCTTTTGAAAAGTTTTTCATGGCGGTTTCCTTGATTGGGGCTGAGGGCGGAATGTGAATATCCAGAGTGATTAGTCTATGGTCTTACCTAACCAGCGAGCGGTTGACATCAGGTGTGGAACACCGGTCGCTCATGTTGGTGATGACCAGGTCCAATATGTTGTTCCCTGTGGTGGGGGTGTTGACCAGTTGATCCAGGGTGTTCGAGTTTATAAATTCTAGGAAGCGTTGGGAAAGGGAGTTAGTACTTGAGTAGTTCTCCCAGTTAATGTTTGGGTAGTTGAAATCACCCAGTATTAGGGTGTTTGGTAGGACCTTCATATTTCCCAGTGTCTCCAGAAATGTGGAATGGGGGTCCTGGGTCATGGTGGGTGATCTGTAGCAAGCTACAATTTGGATTGCAGTTTTGCCTATTATTAGTTGCACTTGGATGATTTCTGATGCATCGTGCTGTGCCACTAACCTGGAGGTGTGAGTATCCTTGATGAATATAGATACACCCCCGCCTTCTGTGTTTAGGTTCAGGTTCTGTGGCTGGAAGGTATGGTATGAGTTATAGCCTGGTAGTGCTGGGTTGCTCTCTGGAGCCTTAAACCAGGTTTCTGTTACTGCACAGATATCGATGTTCTCCATACTGAGGAGTGCCTCGAGTGCGTGCATTTTGAGCTTTAGACTTCTGGCGTTTAGTAGCATTACCCTCAGTTTTTGGTTTCTTGTGCTATTTACGGTGGTGGGTTTGTCTTTTTAGCCTTGCCTAAAAAAGGCACTATGGGGGCGGCAAGAGCCTTTGCCAGTATTCGAAAGCCTAAGGGTGACAAGTGCAAGCCATCTCTTGCGAAGCAACATGGCTTGTCGAGCATGTCATCCCAGGCAGAGACATACTGGATCCCCTTTGAATGACACCAAAAACTTAGCCAATTGTTGAAGTTGATCATTTTTTCTTTATACTGTGGCATCATTCTTGGTAAGGGCAGGATGCTACTCAGGGTCAGGGTCATACCTGCCTGGGCTACAGGATCAGAGAGCTCTTCCATGTCTCTTTTCATGTAGTCCAGGGAGGTACGTCTCAGGTCATTCACACCAACATGTACAATGACAGAGTCATATTTGTAGTTGTTCTGGAGCGACCTGAGTGCTTGTGTTATGTGGCGGATCCTGGCGCCCGACAGGCAGCTAACTGTAACCTTCTCCTTGTCCAGCCTAGTTAGTGGGACATCAGTGTGCCTGACTATAGAGTCGCCTATTACTAGTGTGTTGGGTATGTTATTTCACCTTAAGGGCTGTGATTGCGTGGCACACTGATTATGTGAAGTATGTGTTTCATGGTTGGTGATGGGTTGTGGAGGTTGCTTGGATGTCTGCTTTGGAGGTCTCTGTTGCTTTTGAAGATTTTTATTTAGAGCCTCCGAGTATGTTTTCGTGTATTTATGTGTATTTGCCTGTGTTGGTTTGTTAGGTCTATGTGAGACTGGTGGTGCATTGCAAGTATTACCCTTCTTCTCTTGACAGTCAGTTACAGTCTGGGGTTGAGAGAGCTTTGCCTCCAGTCTGGCTGTATAATTGCATCTCTCGCATATATTAGTGTTTGGTGGTAGGAGGAGAGGGTTGTCTGTGTACATGAGGCAGTTGTAACATTGCCTCAAAATTCCCAGATTCACCAGTTGGACTGGAGAGTACACCGGAAACTGCCCTTTGGACATGCCTGAATAGGTAGAGTGAGCTGTATTTCTGATTGACTGGTGGGGATGAATAGAGAGCCTTGTCCTTCTGAACAGTATAAGGGGGACTAGTGCTAGAGGTATTTAGTGCTTGTTAAGAGTTTTAAGCAAGTGCTGGGCTGTAAAATTAATGGTTTGAGTGCTAAAGTTGAAGGTTTGTCTAGTTCCAAGGGAAAAACTGAAGAGTAGACTTTGTGGAGTCGGGAATAGTTTAACCCTAGCTAACTGGCGCTGCCCAGCACGCAAAACCGCACAAATGCGTTTTTTATATCAGAAAGATTAAAGATATAGAAGTTAGCCCAAAATGGCCAATAAAACAACAGTTTCTGGGCAGAAACCACTCTTCCAAGGGCAGGTAGGCTATTCAGAGCCCCCCACTCTCACTGTTGAACAAAGAAACTTCCTTTTTGCCCAAGTAAGGTATGGCCAAACACAGAAGTTTAAACATACTCCAGGTATCAGCAGGTATCTGAAACTGGACTTTTCTAGCTTAGTAAGGCAGGCAAATAGCAAGATTTTTTTTGTTTATTTAAGAAAACAGTAGAAACAAATTCATAAACACTTTTATAATACAGTAATGGCTGTCGCACTTGTGTAGGAAGCCAGTAACAGTCAAAAATACAATTTACAACAAAAAACGAATTTTAAAGTGCAGGCACAAATAAATGCAATTTCAGTGTAAAATGAGCATTCTGAGAAGCAGTAAACACCAGAAAACGACTGTTTAGGTGGAAATAGCAATAAGCAACAAGAAAAACCAAAAAATGGTACTTAAACACTCCAAAGTCTCTCCTTTTGTCTCTCTGGCATCGTAGGTCTCTGTAGGTTAGCATTGTCGCCTCACAGCAAGAGGTTCTCCGGTTCAGTCCTTGGCTGGGGTGCCTTCTGTGCGGAGTTTGCATGTCCTCCCTGTGGTGGCTTGGGTTCTCTCCAGGTGCTTTGGTTTCCTCCCACATCCCAAAGATATGGTGTAGGTGGATTAGACACTCTAAATTGGCCTTAGGTGTGAGTGTGTGCGTGTGTGCCTTCTGTGGAAGGTTGGGTGCAGGACTGGCAACTCAACACCGCAAAACTCCACTGCCAATTATGAGCGGACAGGTGATCCGCTGTGGCGACCCCTAACTGGGAAAAAGCCGAAAGAGGCAGGAGTCTCCAGATAGGTTGTTAGCTTTAACACTTTGTACTGAAAGTTTTGAGGAAGAATGAAGTGGCCTTGGGTTATTGTAGGGTTGGATAATGTTTTTGAGGGAGTGCGTTTTTTCTGGATGGGTGATAACTTTGAATGCAACGATGAGTTGGTTATACTGGAATTGTCTAGGGAGTTCTAGCCATCCTAAGAGGTTTAGGTTTTGGCAGTGGTGTGTCGTGTAGGCAGTGACAGTGGAAAACCTGGCAATGTGGTTATTGTAGCTAGAGAGTTTGCTGAGATTAGATTTGCTCGTTAGTGACTATAGGAGATGCATAAAGTAGGGTTGAAAGCAGATGAGTATGGGCAATAGCAGTCCTAGCTAGAGGGGTAAGGAACGGTTTATTTTTATATAGGGAGTCAAGTTTTTTATTAATGGCTTTAATTGTTTGACATGCATGTCATATTTAAAGTTGTCTGTTATAACTCCTGAGAGTTTGGTATATGAATCTGGTGAGACTATGGTGCCATTATTAGATGTTATAGTAAATGAAGGTTAAGAGGACTTGCAAGTAGGGGAGAAAAGTAGCAGCTTTGTTTTATTAGGTTTTAATATCATTTGCTTATTAGAGAGCCAATTTTCAACTATGTTGAAGGTTTTCTGGGTTAAATTGAGGAGATCTGTTGGGGAAAAGACTGAGCAAATCAGGGTGGAGTCATCGGCGTATTATATACAGGTAGCTTCTGGGATTACAGTGGATAGGTCATTGATAAAGAGGGAGAAAAGAAAGGGACCTAATATACAGCCTTGGGGGACTCCAAGGGTAGTGGGAAGCAGGGTGGAGAGTTTGTTCTGCCATACTGTCTTCCACTGAGATAAGATTGAAACAGTTGTATAGCAGCATGGTTGTCTAGGTATATATTTTAAAGATATGTTAAGAGCAACTGATGATTAACCATGTCGAAGGCCTTGGAAAGGTCGAGAAACAGGGCAGAAGATAATTTGTTGTTGTTACGATTGTGATTTATGATGTTAGGGAAGGAGAGGTGTGCTGAGGTGGTCACTGTGATGTGGCCTAAAACCATGCTAAGAGATGGCCAGAAGATTATTTTGAATAAGGTAGTGCAGGAGTTGTTTATGGATACACTTCTCCATAATTTTGGCCAGGGGGGGGGAGAATGGCTATAGGTCTGTAGTTTGCCAGTTCAATGGAGTTGCCACCTTTGTGGAGTGGTATGACGTGGGATATTTTCCAAATGGGGGGATGGAGGTTTCAGTTACGGTTCTGTTGATTAAGATGGAGACAGGGTAAGTTGCTAGACAAGAGTCATCCAAGAAGTCCCCTCAGACCAATGAGGATTCAGAACTTACCCAAGATTCTTGTTGGTGCCAAAGAAAACAGGGGACTAGAGACCTATTCTGGATCTCAGCAAACTAAACAAGTCGATTAAAAAGTGCAAGTTCCAAATGGTCACTCTGCAGTCTATTCTTCCTTTTCTAGGAAAAGATGATTGGATGTGCTTGATAGATCTTCAGCATGTGTACTACCATATAAAAAATGGACAGGTGCTCCAGAAGGCATATGCGCATCCAACTGGGAGCCAGTCATTACCAGTTTCAAGCCCTGCTTTTTGGCTTCACTACAGCCCCTGGAGTGTTCACCAAATGCATGGCAGTGGTTGCAGCTCACTTGAAACATCAAGGATTCTGAGTGTTTCTTTAACCTAGATGACTGGCTCTTAACTGCCACAACCAGGCATCAACTCTTAAGGGCAAGAGAAACTACTGTAATTTTTGCTTTCATGTAGGAATCAACATAAATTTAGAGAAATCTGCTGTAGAATCCCGTAAAGATGTGTTTTTCATAGGAGAACACTTAGATGCACAAAAAAAAAAAATGATAGCGAGACTTCCAGCCAACAGAATTACTTTATTGAGAAATCAGATCAAGGGTCGTATTCTCAAGAAAAGAGAATCTGCAAAATTAGTACTTCAAGTCTTGGGAACAATAGCAGCTTCAATAGTACTGGTACCTTTAGCCCGCCTTCATATGTAAATTCTGCAGTGATTGTTGTCAACCCGGTGGTCTTTTCTGGATCTTCCAGTGTCACAATGTCATCGATTATCACAAGATCTTGATAACCAATCTATGGAGGAAAGATCTTCATTGGTGGATTTATTCTGATCAAGTTAGTCAAGGTTGTCCATTTATACCCAATCACCCCCAGGCCACGGTGACCATGGATGCCTCCCAGATAGGGTGGGGAGGGCATTATCTGGGAAGGACAGTCCGAGGCATCTGTTCCCCATGAGGCCCATCTGCATGTAAATGTTCTAGAGATGAGAGCAATGCTTCTAGAGTTGCAAGCCTTTCAAGACTCTCTTCCTTGGGGAACAGTAGCAGTTCAAGTCGGATGACTAGTCGGTAGTTTGGTACATCAACAAAGAGGGAGAAACCAGATCTTATCCCCTTTGTTGGGAAGCCCTTCGAGTTTGGAAATGGGTGACATCTTCCAACAACTTTCTGATAGCAACACACATTTTGGGAACATCCAACATGATAGCAGACAAACTCAGCAGGGGAATTCTGATGCCTCATGAGTGATCTCTCAAACAAGAAGTTGCGGAAAATATTTTCCAGAAATGGGGTCAGCCTTCTGCGATCTCTTTGCATCACCCATGAGCAACAAATGCAGCAGCTACTTTGCCCTAATCCCCCCTCAAGGGGAGTCACCAAGGGATGCACTGGTGAACGATTTACCCCCCGGGCTTCTATATGCTTATCCTCCAACTCACTTGATTCCTTAAGTGTTACAGAAAGTAAGTTTGTTGAAGAGAACAGTCATCCTCATTGCCCCTTACTGGCCCTGACAGATTTGGTTTCCCTTTCTTTGGCCTCATCTTCAGAAAGATCCATAGATTCTGGAACCAGTGCCAGATCTGCTTCACATCTGCAAGGAATTGTTTTTCTGGACTTGAATAATCTGAAATAGACAGCATGGCTACTCCGATTCCAGTGATAGCTAGGCATCCTCTTTTATCTTCCCCAGTGAGACACATTTTTGCTTTCTTCACATAAATCTTCCACACAAAAAAATTTTACAAAAGCAAATGAAAAAGGTTTGTCGTGTGGGCCATGGAAAGGAATGTTGAGCCTTTTACTGCTCCACTACACTTCATTTTAACATATCTAATGAAACTTTTTTACGAAGGAGCTGCTGCAGCTAATGTAAGAGTTCAATTAGCTGCAATTTCTAATTATCATCTAGGAGAGAATGGTTCCCCTGTCATGTCCCATAAGCTTTGTAAAATCTTTTTAAAAGGAATCTTGTTGTTGAAACCACCTTACAGAAGTCCTTCTGCAACTTGGGATTTAAATATTGTATTATCTCATTTGACTTGTGCTCCGTTTGAGCCTTCGGCAATTTGTGATTTAAAATTCTTGGGCTGGGAAACAATTTTTCTGGTGGCTATTACTTCAGCAAGAGGGGTTTCTGAATTACAAGCATTATCTATAAAGCCACCCTATTTACTTTTTTCATAAATATAAAGTTTCATTACAAACTAACCCTTCCTTCCTGCCCAAAGTAGTCTCTGAAACTAATGTCAATCAATCCATTGACCTGCCAGTCTTTTTCCCAAATTTTCAGAATAAAGGAGAGTATGTGCTACACTTATTAAATGTTCATAGACAATTGCGTTTTACCTACACAGAACAAAGGATTTCAGAAATAGATCTGTTTTATTTCCTTTTCTGAAACAAGAAAAGGTGTGCCAGTTTCCAAACTTACCTTGTCAAATGGGTTTCTAATTATATCACTTTTATTTATAAAATCCAAAATAAACAATTGCCTATACCAGTGAAAGCACATTCTACTAGAGCTGTGGCAATTTATTCAGCTTTTCTGGCCAGAAAATCCTTAGGCAGTATTTGTGTAGCAGCCACATGGTCAAATCCCCATACTTTTATTACTCATTACAAAGTGGATTTGGCCTTCAGGGGTAGAGCTTCCTTTGGATCAATGGTTCTGAGGAATATTCTTCTATGAGCCATCCAAGATTCAGGTTGCTAGGGACTCTGTCCCATATGTGAGAGTAAAGGCAAGATTGACAACAACACATAAAGAAGTTATGTACTTACCATGATGTTCCATGTGTGATGTCCATCTCCACCTTCATTCTCACAACTGACCCACCAGCCCCCTTCCGAGACTCCTGGAAGAATGGGTGATACAAAATGAAACCTTAAAGGACTCCTTGTTATTTTTAAATCTTTCCTTGAACACTGGGAATAGTATTATTTCTGTCTACTTTTTCTATATAACCAGTGGCTACTTTACTGGGCAAATGATCTGAGGTAATGGGGAAGTGCATACTGGGAAGGGTAGAATGCCCAAGAGCTTAGTTGGAGGCCACAAGCTTCTGTATAAGGCCAAGATGGATCCGATGGATCGGATCCAGCCCCATATGTGAGAATAAATGCGGAGATGGACAACACATAATGAACATGATGGTAAGTACATAACTTCCTTTTATTTTTTCTTTATTTCTTAGTTTTCGGTGCTATTTTCATGTCTCAAAATCACTCCAGATGCCTCTTTTACAATTTTAACGTTTCCCACAAAATGGCGGATAATGGGGCCTGCTTTTGTAATATGATCTTGTTTTCTTGCTTTCATTCCTTCTTCCCAGAATACATTTCAAGTCCTCTTTGTACGAGTCATGCTAGACATAAGGAAATGGTGGTTGTTTCTCATGCCATTAAGACAGAATGGCAGGACTGTGAAGCAGTGTCATGTAACACACCTTCTGTAACAGAGCTACTTCTGTGCTTCCCTTACTGAACCTCATTTATGTGTCTGTCAGAGCTTGTTCTATGCTATAAATAGTTGTTAGCTACTTCCAGCAAAAGAAAGTAGGTAAATAGCAGGCTTTTGTGAAGGGATTCTTTTGTAGTTCTAAAAGAATTGACAGACCATTCTCCACACACTTATGCTGAGGTGTGAAACACTCACTGTAGTAAATGATCCTTGCTGTATGATATACAGGTGATAAGTAGTAAGACTCCAAAGTTTGTCTATCTGCTACTTCCCAATGCCTCCAGTGGGAAGTTTTTTCTCTCTCATGAATGATGCAGAATTAAAATGTGCTTTACTAGTTCCTTAATTAGTTGTCATGTTCACCCCCCTTTTTTTCTATTTCATATTTATTTATACTTTTGTAACCAGGAAAGTGAACTGGTCCCACGACCCTTTTTAGCCACGACTAAGGCTACATTAACAAAGATAATAATAAGTAATAAATGCACTTAGCAATACAAAGAAAAAAATACAGACATACAGACATTAACAAAGCCTGCATGTGCAACATACAAACCATTGTCTGACAGTGAATAAGTAAAACATTAAACAGCATTTACTAGAATGTATACATTAATAATGCTTAACTGTTCATTGTTAATTTCATTATAAATAACGATTGTATGCACCCATATTGTGCGCACACACGTGTGTATGTGTATATATATATATATATATATATATATATGTATATGTATATATAGTATGTGTGCATGTATGTGTGTGTGTATATATATATATATATATATATATATATATATATATATATATGTGTGTGTGTGTGTGTGTATATATATATATATATATATATATATATATATATATAAAAATAAGACAAAATCCACAGAGTCCCTCAAAGTTTCAGTAAGCCAAGTGTTAACACACACAGTCCAAAAAACAAACACTGTAAGAAAACTTTACACCATGTGTTCCCAATGGAATAACTATATAAAAACAATCCCCAGATTTGAAACAATATAAACCCTCGTACTGGTATTAACTAGGTTCATATTGTTTCAAATCTGGGGGAGTATTTTTGTATAGTTATTCCACTGAGAACACCTGGTGGTAAGTTTTCTTACAGTGTTTTGTATATATGTATAGGGTCTATATTATGTTAGCATATTATAACAGTGAATGCCATTTCGACGACAAATAAAAAGCAAACTGGAAATAAAGGAAAAAAATCCCTTGGTCGTCGCAGTGACATTGTCCATTACCCCACTGTAGAGTGATCTCAGAGTTGGGATATTTAGTTAGGGGGGGTGTGGGGGGCACAGCCCCCAACTTTGAAATGTTTTAACTGGTATGTTGTGTCCTGTTGGTCTTCCGATTTGTTTTCCCTAGGAAAAAAAAACAGTGACCTGGGCTTTCGCTGTTTTTGCAATTCGCTGTTTATTTGTCGAAATGGCATTCATTGTTATGCGGTTTCAACAAGATAATATAGATCCGTATGTATATATATGTGTACACATGTACAAAAACATACGAGTGTGTGTGTGTGTGTGTGTGTATATATAAAATGGAGAAGTGTGTATTCACCCATATTGTACATGTATATATTTATATAGTATGTGTGTGTATATGTTTGTGATATATATATATATATATATATATATATATATATATATATATATATGGGTCTACGTTGTTAAATCGAACCATACTTTGTTGAACTCACTTCTGTGAAAGTGCATTCCATCGAAAATGCCCTTTCTCGGAATAAAAAAATAAAAACTAAATAAAAAAATCACACACTAGACTGTATTGTGCAAGCCCCCCTACACCCCTCCACTTTAATATTCTCACTCTGAGATCGCACTGCAGTGGGCAAAAGGGAATATTGTTATGTAATACACAGATTACAGGGAATGATAACATTTATTTTTACCAGAAAACCTTCAGTCTACAGAAAATCTATCATTTTTCCAAAAAAAGAAGGTGGAAAAAAGAGACAAGACACAGAGGAAAAGGAAGAAATCAAAACTAAATGTGAAAGAATTTAAGAATGTTACTGTAAGAAAAAAAGGGAAGAAAGACATAAGTTAGCAATATGAAGCTATGAATGTACAAATCCAGCTGGATGAGAATTACATGTTTGCAAATGTGATATGCAATGAAACCAGTGGGATTAATGAAACTAATGGTAATGAGGTTTCCTATCTAACAATTGATAGAGCAAATATTACTGAATTTGGAAGTTGAAGATTCTTCACATTTGGTCCGAAAAGGATATTCTTGTAACTGTAGATTCCGTTATTTGAGGAATTGATACTTGTATTTGCAGAAAAGATAATGAACATTGAATAGTGTTATGCTTGCTAGGAACAAAAACAGAGGATGTGAGAAAGGCCTTAGAACTTCTTAATGTAAGGAATGGATCTGTTTTTGTTCAGATTGGTACAAATGATCTTATCCACGATAACTTTGTTAATAGTAAGCTTACAGCTCTCTTAAATGGTATAGCTTGTGGTGTTAGGATGTATTTTTTACAAATCACACATAGAAAGGAGAGTCAGGTCACCATCAATAAAACATTTTTGGAGGCAAATACCTACATGAAAAAATGTCCAGTTTAAAAAAAATGGAAGTATGTAGAGCATCTGAGCTTAATTTTGGATACACATATCTTTTGACAGGATGGAGTGTACTTGTCAAGTTCAGGAAAGATAATTTTTGCAGCTGATATTTTCCAATATTTGACCAACAAAATCCAGAATTTTGGCCAGGTCAAAAATGTAGCATTTCTCACAGTTAACTATCAGGAATACAACAAATGTTGCTATTATTAATGCTTCTAGCAATAACATTTTTTTTAATTGGACAATTTGCTGTGATTCCTTAAGATTGATGTTGTTGTTTGTGAAACATGGTTAAAGATCAGTGACTGGAAACCAGTTCTGTCAGGGTATAAATATGTTTACTGTTACAGTCATTCTGACAAAAAAATCAGATGGAAGTGTTATGTCAGAGATTAAAGATTGTTAATAGACCTGTAATTATTACATGTTCATTGATACCACCAATACTGTGATTGTGTAACTGTGACAATGAAGACAACCCTGGAACATGTAACAATTGTTGGAGTGTGTAGACCAAGGTCAACAGCTGATGACCTAGAGGAATTCCTACATTTCTTGCATGAAACATGGGAGAGAAGAATAACTGTGACTGGAGACTTTTCTTTAAGTGAAAGGGGAGTAGGACAAAACCAGAGTCATACAGATTCATGTTTACTTTCATGTTGTGGAAAAATAATGGAGAAGATTATATTGGATACATTATTATAAGAATTGTTGATGCTGGGACTGGAAACCATTTATCAGCATGCATATGTTGAAAACAGATCTTTTACCTCCTGCAACATGATGTTCTATAACAATATAAAACAGCTATGAATGAAAATTGTACTGTGATGTAATTTATATAGAATTAATTTCAGCTTTTTATAGGGTCTGTGATGTTCCCCTCTCTGGGCCAGTAATCAAAAAGCCTGAATCCTCACCACTGGCACTATAGAGGGACGTTCACTTGGAACAAAAATGGATACACCCAACATTTCCAGATGCAGCTCTCGGTATAAAGCACAGTATCCCTTAAAGGACAACAATGGGATATTAAAGCAGATTGCTCAACCTGTTGTCGCTTTTAGTCCCTGTTCGTTGATACAGCCTTGAAAAATCACCCATGCAGCTTTAAAAACTAATCCACTCGACTATTTTCCATGTTAGGCCTCCTACCTTTCTGTACTGTTTTACTTTTACTTTGAAAACCAAGTTGAAAAACCTCTAGCTGGCTCTGAAATGATGATGTCACATCTGCCAGAGCTCTTGCTCTAGCTACCGTGACGTTTCCTCCCCCAAAGTGATGTAATCCCTGCCTAATTTGCATGCTGTAGAGGAGCCAATGGACCTCTCACATTGTGATGTCAGAGCTGACTTGCCCAGCCCACTCAGCCTAGCAAAAATGTCAAACTATAAATTCACTTTTCTGAAGACCCCTACCGATATTTGACAAAGTACAAGCAGAAGCACAGTAACAGCTGCAAAAACTAAGAGCATAAATTTGCAATGACCATGCGTAGACATTAATTGCATGTTTTTACATAAGAAGCAGATATCTGTCACAATTAATCAACAATACTACATCAGATTGCAAGAAGTATGCAATACCGTAATTTTCTTAAATTACCACTTAAAAAAAGCATGTGGGTGCTGTCATGCAAGTCTGAAATATTTTGTGTTTATAGTGCATCATTTGTTAGCTATTTAACCAAATAGGAAGGAAAAATAAGTGGGAGTTTGATGCTTTACAAAGCAGTGATTATTAAGTTCATAGGTAGGTATTAGGATATCTGCCTGAAGGCATTTATAAGCCTAGCCAGAATGTGTTGGCTTTCGCAGTCCCCTTAGATTAGTTCCCTGTGCCTCTGTCCAGCAGAGTCATTGAAGTGATCCCTGGGGTAAACTTTCTATTTCCCATCCACTCGTCAAGGTTTCTCTTGAAGAGGGTTAGTGAGGAGCTCTGCCTAATGTAGATTGGAATCTTGTTCCAGAGCATGGGAAGTCTCTGGGACAGGAATCTATCCCTCCAGCACATCCTATTTATTGTTGTGGTGAGGTTTAGATCCATGGAGTGTGTGGCTCGAAGGGATATGGTTTTCTTTAGGTGGAGCATGTCCATCAGGCAGAGATCACCTCTGAATAGGCGGTGTGCTACCGAGTACAGCTGGAGTTTCTTCAGTCGAGCTGCATAGGGCATCTGCTTGAGAACCGTGATCCTCCTGGTGAGGAACTTCTGTGGTCTTTTCAGTTGTTGCAGGTGTCTTGTAAGGTACATCCCAAATGGGGCATTGTACTCTATGATGGGTCTGATGAGTGATGCGTAGAGGGTCCCAATGACCTCTTTCGATCTGGATGCAAATCCTTTTGTGATTAGGTGGGCCACATAGAAGGATTTTCTAACCACTTTGGCAATGTGATTATCAAAGGAGAGGTTACTATTTACTTGGGTCCCCAGATCCCTTATTACGTCTTCCGTATTTAGGGTGCTACCGCCTATGTGGTAGTTTGTGGGTACTTTGATTTTTCCAAAGAGGATGACTATGCACTTTTTGGCATTTAGCTTGAGACCATGGTTTTGACACCAGGTATCTGTCTCAGTGAGACCCTTTTGGAGGATGTCTGTGTCAGCCGGAGAGTCAGTTATAGCCCCTAGTTTGCAGTTGTCTGCGAACTTAGTGTGCCATAGTCCTCCTGTGTTTGCCTGTACCTCAGAGAAGTATATGCCGAACAGGAGGGGGTCCTAGGACTGAGCCCTGGGGAATGCAACTTTTAACATGTTTAGAATCAGACCTAGCTCCTGCAACTCTTACCATGTGGGTTCTATCCGTGAGCCAGTTGGCAACCCATCTCATGACGTAGGGGTTTATGTTCAGGCTGGTGAGCTTGTCTATAATACCTGAGTGGGGAAAGTGTCGAAGGCCTTTGCAAGGTCTAGATAGGCTGTGTGGACCACCTTTCCCTCGTCTATAGCCTTGGTAACTGTCTTAAAGAAGTCCACCAGGTTTAGGAGGCATGATCTGCCCTTAACAAAGCTGAACTGGGTTGGGTCCAGTGTTTGGAGGTTTCCAATGTCTCTGTTAATGAGATCCATGATGATGCACTCCATAGCTTTGCAGACCAAGCTAGTCAGGCTTATAGGGTGACAGTTCTCGGGGTCCATTGTGGCTCCACCTTTGTGGAGCGGAATAACCGTTGTAGTGCGCCACTCTGTGGACATGTGTTTAAACAGTGTGTTTAGGTGAGAGGTTAGTTCATCTTTGAGCTCTTGTAGGACGCAGCCTGGGACACCGTCCGGTCTCATTGACGCTGTATTTTTGGCCTTGGAAAGGGCTGTTTTAACCTGAGTGTCTGTGATTTCAGGAGCACTACATTCTTCTGGTATAGTTAAGGGCCCTTTTGGGGGTGAGGGGGGGGTGAAGTTTGCACTGAACCTGTCTGCCAGGATGTTAGCTATATCAGTCGGTTCAGTGTATTTTGTGCCATTCTGCACTAACTCCGAGCAGATCTGAGAATTGCCACTTAGATTCTTGACATAGCTAAAGAATGCCTTGTGGTTATCTTTGGAGTCCATGTCCATTTTTCTTTCGAAGCTAGCCTTGGGTGATTTTATGAGGGAATATAGTTTCTTGCTGATACTGATCAGGGATGTCTTCCCTTCTTGGGATTTTACTCTTTTCTGTACTAGTTTCCTCTTTCTATTGTATAGCGTGTTTATGGCAGGGGTCCACCAGACTGGTTTCCTTTTCTTGGAGGAGTGAGTCTTGGTTTTGTTTGGGATAGCACGATCCATGCATTCTTGTAGGTGAAAATAAACACTGTAGCAAGTCAATAGCACGGAACCAACCAAGGCTAATAAAACTGTTTATTGAAGCGCTTTTCGTTTGCTAACATAAGCAAACTTCTTCAGAAACCATTTTTAATTTTTAAAACCATATAAATAGTCACAATTAATTAGTGTTAGACCAATCACAGCTCACACAATGCTTAACCACTCTCTTAAAGACACCTAACCTACATAAGGGTATACCACTGGTGAAATGATAGAATACAAGTTATACAACTATCAGCAAGATATAAATACTACCACGTCATATTATCAAAGATAATTCTAGACTAAAATATCATTAAAACTAAAAATAATCATATTATAATAATGATAAACTAATGTGTTCCACACTTACTACACACTATATTAAAAACATATACAATAGTTAAACACAGACAATTACCCACAATGGAAGGAACACAGCATCAACGCCTAAGACTCCTTAACTTGAGAATACTGCTAATAGAGCATGTTTCATTCAGCCCAGGATAGTTATAGGCGTTTAATTTAGTCTGCCAACCTAATTCTAACTCTTCCAGGCATAAGGGTGCTGCACCACCTCTTGCATCTGTATTCACCTGATCTATAACTGAAAATTGAAATCTATGGTCCATATAGGCCTGAACGTGTTTAGCTAAAGCGTTGTCCTGTTTATTCTTATTAATGGCATACTGATGTTCATAAATTCTTTCATGGAGCTTACGCTCCGTTTTGCCTACATAGAATGCAGGACAACGCTGACATGTTGCTAGGTAAACAACCATCTTCGAGTTGCAATTAAACCTAGATTTTAATCTAATGTGGAAACCACCCACTGTTACCGAGTGTATGTTGTCCACAAATTTACAGTAATTGCAGCTTTGACATTTAAACATCCCTGGAACTTTTGGTTGAACCCTTCGCTGTTGTTCAAGTAAATCTTTTAAGATTAGTTCTAAATATACCCCAGTTTTTCTTAATGATGTCCAAACAAAAATAACTATGCAAGTTGAATGTAGTAATGAAATTCACTTAATTTTGTGTATTAATTACAGGGCTGCATGCCGTGATGTCATTTAAGTCTAAGATAGAACTCACTGGTTCAATATTACTAAGTTTAACTCCCAATAAAGGTTTATATATCCCATTAATTCTCCTATACTGAACTTCTTTTATTAAATCATCCAGTAACCCTACTGGGTACCCTCTGTGCAAGACTTCAATAGCTGGCATTCTTCCACAAAATCTTGATCATTACTTACAATCCGTGCAGCTCTCACTAATTGCCCTTTAACCACAGAGCGCTTCTGATAGAGAGGATGACAACTTAAAAAATGCAAAAAAGAATTGGAGAAAGTACTCTTCCTATAAATATTGGCAACATAACCACCTAAATCCATATTCTTAGATATCCAGATATCTAAATACACTATAGCTTCTTTGTTAAAAGTAGCTGTAAATTGTAGAAATTGAGTTGACTCGTTAAACATTTGTACAATGGAGTTGCTAATTTCGGCATCACCATTTAACAAAATAAAAATATCATCCAAATACTGTGTGTAATAAATAATCAAGTCTTTAATGCTGGTATTCTTAAATACGTATTCGGATTCCCAATGGGCCATAACAGAATTCGCTATACTTGCCCCACATGGGAGCCCATAGCTACTCCAACTTTTTGAAGGTAAAAGTTATCACCAAACATAAAGAAATTATTGTACAAAATGATTTCCAATAATTCTGTAACCAGTGCCACTTCACCATCAGAAGCACCGTGTTTCTTTAGCAACAAATTTACCCATTCAATACCTACGTCCTGAGGTATACATGTGTATAAGTCCCTCACATCCACTGTGAGGAAGTTGTAATCCATGTTAAATTTCAGGCTGTCTAAACTTTTAAGAAATGACTATGAATCTTTACATATTTGTTTCCCTTTGATCAAGTATTTTTGTAGGATTGTGTCCACAACTTTAGCACAAGGGTAAGTGGGTGAACCTCGACCATCAACTAACGGTCGCATAGGTGGATTCACTATATCCTTATGAATCTTCGGAATCCCAAACATATAAGGATATCTGGGGTAAGTAGTGAACATATAGTTGTAAATGTTCTTGTAGGTGCCCGTAGAGTGCATTAGTAAAGGATTTTGCAGCTTGGACAGCATTATCCTTTAGCATGGGGGCTTTGAAACCTCCCACCTCGGTCTTAAGTAACGTGAAGTTTGCTTTTGAAAAGTTTTTCACGGTGGTTTCTTTGACCGGGGGTGGTGGCGGAATGCGGATATCCAGAGTGATTAGTCTATGGTCAGATCTAACCAGCAAGGGGTTGACCTCCGGTGTGGAACACCGGTCGCCCATGTTGGTGATGACCAGGTCCAATATGTTGTCACCTCTGGTGGGGGTGTTAATCAGTTGATCCAGGGCATTTGACTTTATAAATTCTAGGAAATGTTGGGCCAGGGAGATCGTACTTGAGTAGTTCTCCCAGTTAATGTTTGGATAATTGAAATCACCCAATATCAGGGTGTTTGGTAGGACCTTTATGTTTCCCAGTGTTTCCAGGAATGCGGAGTGGGGGTCCTGGGACATGGTGGGTGATCTGTAGCAAGCTATAATTTGAATAGTAGTTTTGCCTGTTGCTAGTTGCACGTGGATGATCCCCGATGCATCGTGTTGTGCCACTAACCTGGAGGTGTGGGTATCCTTGATGAATATGGATACTCCTGCACCTTTTGTATTTCGGTCTGGGGTTTGTGGCCGAAGTGTATGGTATGAGTTGTAGCCTGGTAGTGCTGGGGTGCTTTCTGGAGCCTTAAACCAGGTTTCTGTTACTGCACATATATCAATTTTCTCCATACTGAGGAGTGCCCCAATTGCATGCATTTTCAGGTTTAGACTTCTGGCATTGAGCAGCATTACCCTCAGTTTTTTGTTACTTGTGCTATTTACGGTGGTGGGTTTGTCATTTTGAGCCTTGCCTAAAAAAGGCACTATGGGGGTGGCAAGAGCCTTGGCCAGTATTTGAAAGCCTAAGTGTGACAGGTGCAAGCCGTCTCTAGCAAAGCAGCGTGGCTTGTCGAGCATGTCATCCCAGGCTGACAGACACTGGATCCCCTTTGAATGACACCAGAAGTTTAGCCAGTTGTTGAAATTGATAATTTTTTTCTCTATACTGTGGTATCATTCTTGGTGAGGGCAGGATGCTACTCAGGGTCATACCAGCCTGGGCTACGTGATCAGAGAGCTCCTCCATGTCTCTTTTCATGTAGTCCAGGGCGGTATGGCTCAGGTCATTCACACCAACATGGACAATGACAGAGTCATATTTGTACTTGTTGTGGAGTGACCCGAGTGCTTGTGTTATGTGGCGTATCCTGGTACCCGACAGGCAACTAACAGTAACCTTCTCCTTGTTCAGCCTAGTGAGTGGGATATCAGTGTGCCTGACTATAGAGTCACCTATTACTAGTGTGTTGGGTATGTTATTTTGCCTTAAGGGCTGTGATTGCGTGGCACACTGGTTTTGTGAAGTATGCGTTTCATGGTTTGTGTTGGGGAGGGTGGAGGTTGCTTGGATGTCTGCTTTAGAGGCCTCTGTTGCTTTTGCAGATTTTTATTTAGAGCCTCCGGGTATGTTTTTGTGTATTTATTTGTGTTTTTCACCAGTGCTGGTTTCATAGGTCTATGTGAGACTAGTGGTGTGATGCAAGTAATTCCCTTCTCCTCTTGACTGCCTGGTCCAGTCTTGGGTTGAGAAAGCTTAGCCTCCAGTTTGGCTGCATAACTGCATCTCTCACATGTATTAGTGTTTGGTGGAAGGAGAAGAGGGTTGTCTGTGTACATGAGGCATTTGTAACATTGTCTCATAATGCCCAGATTCACTAGTTGGACTGAAGAGTACACCTGAAACTGCCCTTTGGACATGTCTGGATAGGTACAGTGAACTGTTTTACTGATTGGCTGGTAAGGTCGAATAGAGAGCCTTGTCCTTCTCTACAGTATAGGGGGTCAAGTGCTAAGGTTTATTAGTGCTTGCTATGAGTTTTGGGCAAGTGCAGGGATGAGAAGTGAATGATCTGAGTGCTTAAGTTGAAAGTTTGTCTAGTTCCAAGGGAAAAATTGAAGAGTAGACTTTGTGGAGCCGGGAATAGTTATACCCTAGCTAACCGGCGCTGCCCGGCATGCAAAACCACGCAAATGCTGGTTTTATAGCAGGGAAATGAGAGAGAGTGATGAAAATTAGCCCAAAATGGCCAATAAACTACTAATTACTGGGCTGAAACCACTCCTCCAGGGACAGATAGGCTGATCAAAGCTCCCTCTCTCACAGTGAACAGAGAAACTTCCTTCTATCCAAGTAAGGTATGGGCAAACACAGAAACTTGTAACACAGCCCTGAATTCAGCACTAAACTGAAAACTGGACTAAACTAGCTTAGAAAGGCGGGAAAACAAGTATATATATATTTTTTTTTTCAGAAAATAAAGCAGATACAATCAAAAAAACACTTTAAATGCACATAAATGGCTACCACACTTGAGTGTGTAGCCTACAACAGTTAAACAGGTAATTTAAACACAAAACAACTTTGTTAAAGTGCAGGCAGTAAAATTAGTACAATATGTAGCTGAAACAAGCTTTTTAAATCACAGAAACTCTAGAAAATAGGCGTTTTTACTCGGTATTAGCTAAAGGCAGCAAGAAAATGCAGAAAAAGGATACTTAATCACTCCAAAGTCTCTCTGCTGCTGTAGAACTCTGCAGGACACCAGGCAGGAGCTTGCTGAACTGTACACTAGCACAAAAACCTTGCAAATGCGGGTTTTATAGCAGGGAAATGAAAGAGATAGAAATTAGCCCAAAATGGCCAATAAACTACTCATTTCTGTGGTGAAACCAGTCCTCCAGGGACAGATAGGCTGCTCAAAGCTCCCTCTCTCACAGTGAGCAGAGAAACTTCCTTCTATCCAAGTAAGGTATGGGCAAACACAGAAACTTGTAACACAGCCCTGAATTCAGCACTAACCTGAAAACTGGACTAAACTAGCATAGAAAGGCGGCAAAACACGTATATATATTTTTTTCAGAAAATAAAGCGGATACAATCAAAAAAATCACTTTAAATGCACATAAATGGCTATCATACTTCACTGTGTAGCCTGCAACAGTTAAACAGATAATTTAAACACAAAAACAACTTTGTTAAAGTGCAGGCATTTAAATAAGTACAATATGTAGCTGAAACAAGCTTTTGAAATCACAGAAACTCTAGAAAATCGGCGTTTTAGGCGGAATTAGCTAAAGGCAGCAAGAAAATGCAGAAAATTATACTTAATCACTCCAAAGTCTCTCTTTTGTCTCTCTGCTGCTGTAGAACTCTGCAGGGTACCAGGCAGGAGCTTGCTGAGCTGTATACAGTGCTATGGAGCTTGGTTCTAAATTTGACAGGAGTAGTGCAACAAAAAAAATCTCTCACTGTAAGGAAGGAAAGGCTGACAAGCAAACAGTACATTAGTTTGGTCACCTGCTGTGAGCTGTCAATCACATGCAGATAATGGGTCAAATTACCCTTAGCTCTTTGACAGCTAGAGAAGGTAGGTGTGAAGGGGAGGGGGATATACCTTGAAGAACTAGATTTCAGCCTTCACAAAAGAAATTGTTATAATAATAATAAAATGCAATAAAATGCACTTTTCAGTTCTGTTCTGTAGCATTTGCACTGCTTGTGTTTGAAGTAGTCATTGAAAAAGGATAAAAATTTTAACCAAAGGTAGGTGACTATAACATAGAGTGAATGTCTGTAAAACCTGTGGAATGACGAGAGCTTTAGGGAAAACGTGGCAGATCTGATGCAATTTTTTAGAGACAAATAATGAATTCTGGGATACTTAGAGGCAGACTAAACAGTCAGAATTATTTCAAGATGCCAGACCCCATGTGGTCAGAGTCAGAAATTGCATATACAAATATCTAAAAAGCTCTAAATAGTCCCAGAGTGGTGTTAAAATGTAGGAAACACCAAACCATGATGAAATAAACATGTTTTTTGAGTCTGTGGGTGCAGTTGTCCTTTAAGAGTACATAGGGAACACACTCGGCTGGGGTCTTGTTTTCTATCGCTCTCTCCCCAGGTCGCCACTGAAACAGCTGTAGAGTTAAGTCCTCAGCCGAGTGTCCAAGCCAAGTCCTCCACTACTGTCTCTCTGTGAAACCAGTGCTTTATGTCCCTGCTCCAAGTAGCTAACACGCATACCTGGGAAAGACTGGCACAGGTTTGCTAGCAATTCCCCCTTCTGCCTGGACTATAAGGTAGTTACTGCCACAAGACACTCCCTATCCAGCTACTCTAAGGCTTTTACAAGGGTACCCAATTATACTGAATGAAATTAATATTAATACAAATGGTAGTTTGACCATTGCAGTAAGGCTTTCAGGAGTGGCTACAGAGTCGCAAAACAGATATGAGTACTCTCAAAGGTTAAAATATCCTCTAAAGCACCAGCCACAATGAAAAGTTTAAATATATTTAATAATAAATAATAAAAGAACATGAAAATACTAAATATCTACTTACAGTAAACACCAGAGTTTCATCCACAGGAAATATTAAAATAACACAGATGAATAGATTCAGCCAGATACAGAAAAATGGTACTTAACTAATCTCACTATATTATCTTGACTAATCTAAAGTTACTATTCCCTAGTTAAGTTATTTGCTACAGCAAGACAAGATGAAGTATGTGAGCGATCCTTCTATATCAGGTTGCCAAAGCAGAGTGCCATAAGTCTTCAGCCTCAACAAGTATTAAACATTATTTTAGTGATGCATTCCAGAATGACATCACATACATCTGGTCATCTGACTTTGGTTCCCAAGCAACCTCCCATTGCTAAAAAACTGCCAGGATTTAGCACCTGTGTGTCAATAATGCATGCACACACACACACACACACACACACACATATATATATATATATATATATATATATATATTTATATTTATGGAGCGTTGCTAAGATCTGCTGCAGCTCCTGGAAGTCATAAAAACATAAAATACTTCCACTCTTCCTACAGGAGCAAATAAAACAAACTTATTACAGACATTGCATTTCTGGCTTCATTCAAAACTGAGAGATAACATCTTTATGGACTAGGCCAAGTAATTTAATTTCCTACTATTTTTAAAATTTGAGATTAACCTCTTCTCTTCCAGTATCCTCTGTCACAACATATACATTTAAACAGTTACAATAATGCATGTATATTTCTTTTTTTGTCCAGCTGGGTATACTGTTGGTACATTTTTCAACACAAGCATCTGTACAAATCAGTTCAATATACAAATGACATATAATTCTTTACAAAATTCCAGCTAGCTGTGCTGGCATATGTTACACATTCACTGCCCTACTTCTCCTGGCATAGCTGGCTATACCTCCCATCATCACAGAGGCGTAGACAAAACACTGATCAATAAATTAAAACAGCTAGGTACTGATGTACTGTTGATAAGATGGAGATCTGTGTGGCTTACAAATAGGACATGGCAAGTATAATACAGCAGTTGGACAGGTGAAATGTGAGGTTACAGTCAGGGTTTCCTTCAGGGCTCTATCCTAGGTTTATGACTTGTTTAGATTGTATCATTCAGATCTATCTTTTTTATTTGAGAAGTTCTACAGTCTGTATGCAGATGACCTTTAAAATGGGTAAACTGATCACATGTGTTACAGATGGGGTATCTTGGAAAAAGAACTTGTCTAAATTGACCATTTGGGCACAGGAGAGTGATATGCTAATAAATACATCAAAAACTTTACATATGAAATTTGGGAGACATAAATTGAAAGGTGAATACTTAGTACAGCACACATTGATTGAAACTTGAAACTGTAGATTCATTTAAGGACCTGGGCATGTGAGTAGATCCAGTTTTGATTTTTTTCTGATCATGTCAACCAGTTTGGTTAATGATAGTTACAGAACTATAGGTTGTATAAAAAGATTTATAAAGTCTAGGAAATCAGACATGATGAATTCATTGTTTTTAGTTATATCAGACACAAACTTGTGCATGGAATAAATAAATATGCAAAGGGCATCCATGGATTTGAACATTTAAGTATTATGAAATACTAAAATATCTGAACTAGTACAGTGTCTTGTATAGATACTTAAGAGGAGACCTTATTCAGGTATGTAGGACATTTAGAGGCAATTACATCTAGGAATGTTTGGGTTATCAAAACGTAGTAGAGGATCATAAGACAACCCATGTAGAAAACTCTATAAGAATGAGAAGTGTAGTAAGTGGTTCCCTGAGAAAGCAGCTGATGCGTGAAACAGACTACCAACTTATATTAAAGTAAGCAGCTGATGCGTGAAACAGACTACCAAATTACATTAAAGCAAGCACTAGTTTAGGTATTTTAAAGATCAGTCTGGACACTTATTATAGGAACAACTATTTTGATATATTGGTAGGCTAAAAGGGCATTATTGCCTGTGCTTGAAATTGCATGTATATGAATGAAATTGTTTCTAATTTGACTCAGGTTTTGAAACATGCTTTGAGATGTATTGTTGAATGTGCAGATACAATCTTGAAAAATGCTGCTTCTTCTGTTGCATCAAGACAGTATGCTTGGTTACATAATTAGAACTTCTCTGATGATTTAAAACCAGAAATTTTGAATGCACAGTTAAGTTCTCAATTGGTGTTTGAGCTCTCTGTTACACTGATTTTCAGACTGTGGGATGATCGAGGCAAATCAATGCATAGGATATCTAGGATGTTTCATGTACCCAAGTTCTCCCCAAACAAGGCAGATCAAACAAAAATCTCATCCAAACAAAAGTCAGGGATCCAAAAGGAAATGGCAGGAGGATGATGCTTCAAAACCAAACAAGAGGGGTTTCTTTCCAAAGAAGGATCTACACCCTGCAATGGAATGATGACTATGTCAAGTCACAGAACACCCCTATCCCCCCACCTGCCCTTCCTTCTCTGCCTCCTTCCTCCACTGTCTCTCTCTCTTTCAGCCCTGCAGCCTGGCTGAAAATAGTCTCAGACAAATAATTTGTGAAAGTAATTCAGAAAGGATGCACTTGGCAGTCGGTAGAAGATCCTCTCCCTTTCAGGGGAATTCCCCCACATCCACTAAACTAGACAAAGCTGTTTCCTACAGTGCTCCATCACATGATAGAAACAGGGGTAATACAACCAGTGCCTATAATACACAAAGGCAAAGGATTTCACACCAGACTCTTTTTGGTACTAAAAAAGGAGAACTTCTGGTGACTCGTCCTAAATTTTTGTTTTGAAAACACTGTTGTAAAAGTTCAGAAATCCAAAACGCTCACCTTGCAGTTGGTGCTAGTGTTGCTTCTAGATCACTATCTCATGGTGCCTCTACATCTCAAGGGCAATTATCATATTCCTGTTGCTCCCAATTTCAGGAAATATTTGCGTTTTGCTGTGTCCTGCTTACATTATCAATTTTCTGCATTACCCTTTGGGCTAAATACTGCACCTCATCTGTTTGCAAAGTGTCTGTCCCAAGTGGTTGCATGTTTCAGCATGCTAGGTATCCACATTTTTCCTTATTTAGACAATTTGCTGATTTGTGCAGATTCTGCATCCAGGTGCTTAGAGTCCTTAGATAAAGCTGTATCTGTCCTTTTCCACCTGAACTTCAAACTGAACCTTTAAAAGTCCTTCCTCACAGCCTCTCAATGAACTGCTTTTCTCGAATGTTAGATAGACACAGTAAAAAGGATTGCCTTCCTGCCGTAAGACAAAGTTCCGACTATCAGGGCATTTTCTTGGCTTTCTCTCTCTTCTAGACATGGCTTCAGCAAAAGAGTTCCTCAAAATTCAGTGATCCTCATGGCATCAGTGATCCCCATGAAACCACTAGCCAGACTACACTTGAGAAGAATTCAGATCTGCTTGAAGAATTGTTGGACCCAGCACCTTCATGCCTTGGAAACGGAACTGGAGTGGGGAGGGAACAACTGTCTCTGAATCCAGGACTCCCTTTCTCTCTTCGGTCCCTAGTCTGATCTTTATAGATGAACTCTTCAGATTTTATGTGAGAAGCAGTGTCTATGAGAATTTGAGTGCAAGGGTTATGGGGTCCTGAGGACCCACCAAAGCCCATAACTGTGAAGAGTTGTTGGCAGAGATTCATGCCTTAATAGTTCTTCACTACCAATGGACTTGGGTTTTCTTTTAGTAGTTGCAGACAATACTCCTGTAATATTGGTACCTGAACAAGCAAGGGGGTACAATGTCATGCTGTCTTTGACAGTTGACAGTGATGGCCTGTGAGCTTGGCTATATAAGATTTTGTGACTATTCAGGCCTCATTTATTCATCAGACACAGTGGCAGACAATAAGCAAATCGTATACAGACCCCCATAAGTGGAAGCTCCATGTAGAGGTCTTCCAAACTTGATCAAGATGTGAGGAACACCTCAAGTAAATCTGCATGCCTCCTTTCAATATAGATAACCAAAAGAAATTCTGTTCAAGACATCCTAGCAGCCAGACTTGCAAGGCAGATGTTCTATCATTTCCATCGTCAGGAATATTCTTGTATGCATTTCCACTCTTTCCAATGATTCCCAATGTACTTCAGAATGACAAAGATCATTATGGTAAATCCCTTTTGACACAAGCAAAGTTGTTTCACCCCTTTAATGGAACTGAGTAAGGGCAATTACTACAAGCTTCCTCACAGTCTGGATCTGCTCATGCAGCCTCAAGGGCGAATGGTACCACCCCATCTAAGAGCAATTGCAGCTGACACCATGGTCGATTCTATTTTGATACCTTTTCGGCATTTGTTCACTAAGGATATGCAGCAGGTACTTAAGGAGGCAAGAAAACCTTGCGACTAGAAAGTCTGTTTGCAAATGGAAGTATTTTTTTAGGTGGTGCCTGACCAGTAACAGAGGTCCTAAAATGGTTAACTCTTCTGGTTTTAAATATTTGTTCAAGCTGCTTAGAGATGGTTTATCATATGCTTTCTTCAAAGTGCATCTTGCTGCCATCGCAACTTGTCTTCCCCTGGATCTCCAGCTTTCTTCTTTTTTTGTGGTCAGTTTATGAAAGAAGTGTTGCAAGTGAGACCCCCTTGAAAGCAAATTCCTCTTCCTTGGGATATCATCTGTGTTTTTGAAAAACTGACCTTACCTCCTTTTGAACCTGCCTCTCAGTCTGATCTACAGTTCATTACCTAGAAGACTGTTTTACTCATTGTTCTGTCTTTTACAAGGTGAGCCTCTGAACTGCAAGATCTCATGGTGGGCCAACCGTATTTGATTTTTTACAAAGACAGGGCTGTGTTGCACACTAATCCATCATTCATGCCTAAAGCTGTTTCTGAATTTACTTTGAATCCATCCATCAACCTCCCAGTGTTCTATCCTGATGTCATAAAACAAAGGAGAAATAATTCTACATACCTTGGATGTGCACAGGAAGCTGAGATACTACATTGACTGAGCAAAGCCCTTCAGGAATGCTGAGCAGCTGGTTTTCTCCTATACAGGGACTAAGAGAGGTCGGCCTGTCTCTAAGCAAACTATTGCATGATGGTTGTACTCTGCTATAATTTTCTATTACTCCCAACTTGGTGAACCTCTTTCAGGCAAGTTTAAAGCCTTATCTTCTTCGATGGCATATTGGAAGGGGATGGACTGTAAAAGCATTCTAGAGGCAGCAACCTCATCCTGTGTTCATATCTTCAGAAAGAGCCATAAATTTGATTCCTTTACAAGGTCCAGAAGCAGGCTTTGCTAGGAGCATTTTCCAGGAGCTCCTGGATCCTTATCTTTCCACCACTCAGTTAGGGTAAGCTTTAGGAATCTACCCAAAATGCCACTGAATCAGTGAAAATGATGAACATAGTACAGTTACGTGAGTCCTACTAAAATTGTAACAGTAGATGTTTGAATTCCTCAAATGTTATGAAGAGACACCTTGTCTCTCTGAAAAAACAAAGAAGGTGGAATTGTCACAAGTGCTTATAGTTCAGAGGCCCTCTTGACTGAAGTCATCATCTTTCGGCTGTTCCCATTAGGGGTCACCACAGTGGATCATCTGTTTCCATTCCTTCCTGTCCTCTGCATCTTGCTCTGTCACACCAACCACCTGCATGTCCTCTCTCATCACATCCATAAACCTTCCTCTTTTCCGGTTACCTGGTAGCTTCATCCTTAGCATCCTTTTCCCAATATACTCAGCATTCCTCCTCAGCACATGTCCAAACCAACGTAATCTTGCCTCTCTGGCTTTGTCTCCAAACCTTCCAACCTGGGCTGACCCTCTAATATACTTATTCCTAATCCTATCCACCCTCATCACACCAGTGCAAATCTTAACATCTTTAACTCTGCCACATCCAGCTTTAACTCCTGCCTTTTTGTCACTGCCACTGTCTCCAACCCATATAACATAGCTGGTCTCACTACCCTCTTGTAGACCTTCCCTTTCACTCTTACTGGTACTCATCTGTCACAAATGACTCCTGACACTCTTCTCCACCCACTCCATCCTGCCTGTACTCTCTTCTTCACCTCTTTTCTACGCTAACCATTACTCTGAACTATTGATCCCAAGTATTTAAACTCATCCACCTTCGCCACCTCTACTCCTTGCATCCTCACCATTCCTGTATCCTCCCTCTCATTCACACACATATATTCTGTCTTAGTCCTGCTGACCTTCATTCCTCTTCTCTCTAGAACATATTTCCATCTCTCCATGGTCTCCTCCACCTGTTCCCTACTCTCAAGACAGATCACAATGTCATCTGCAAACATCATAGTCCACGGGGACTTCATCGTCTGTCAACCTGTCCATCACCATTGCAAATAAGAAAGGGCTCAGAGCTGATCCTTAATGTAATCCCACCTCCACCTTAAACGCATCCGTCACTTCCACCTCAGACCTCACCACTGTCACACTACCCTCGTGCATATCCTGTACCACTCTTACATACTTCTCTGACACTCCCGACTTCCTCATACAATACCACAACTCCTCTCTAGGCACCCTGTCATATGCTTTCTCTATGTCTACAAAAACACAATGCAACTCCTTCTGACCTTCTCTGTACTTCTCCATCAACACTCTCAGAGCAAACATCGCATCTGTAGTGCTCTTTCCTGGCATGAAACCATACTGCTGATCACTAATCATCACGTCCCTTCTTAACCTAGCTTCCACTACTCTTTCCCATAACTTCATGCTGTGACTGATCAATTCTATCCCTCTGTAATTACTACAGCTCTGCACATCACCCTTATTCTTAAAAATCGGTACCAAAACACTTTTTCTGCATTCCTCAGGCATCCTTTCACTTTCCAAAATTTCATTAAACAATCTGGTTAAAAACTCCACTGCCAATTCACCTAAACACCTTCATGCTTCCACAGATATGTCATCTGGACCATCAGCCTTTCCATTCTTCATCCTCGTCATAGCTATCCTTACTTCCTCCTTGCTAATCCATTGCACTTCATGATTCACTATCCCCTCATCATCTTCCTCCTTGCTAATCCATTGCACTTCATGATTCACTATCCCCTCATCATCCAACCTTCTCTCCCTCTCATTCTCTTCATTCATCAGCCCCTCAAAGTACTCTTTCCATCTGCTCAATACACTCTCCTCGCTTGTAAGTATGTTTCCCTCATTATCCTTTATCACCTTTACCTGCCGCACATCTTTCCTAGCTCGATCACTCTGTCTAGCCAATCGTTACAGGTCCTTTTCTCCCTCCTTAGTGTCCAAACTTTCATACAACTCCTCATATGCCTTATCCTTAGCCTTCGCCACCTCTCTCTTTGCCATGCACCTCATCTCCTTATACTCCTGCTTACTTTCTTCATCTCTCTGACAATCCCACTTCTTCTTTGCCAACCTCTTTCTCTGTATACTCTCCTGTACTTCCTCATTCCACCACCATGTTTCCTTGTTGCCCTTCCTCTGACCAGAAGTCATACCAAGCACCTTTCTAGCCGTCGCCCTTACTAGCGCTGCTATAGTTACCCAGCTATTCGGTAACTCTTCACTGTCACCCAGTGCCTGTCTTAACTCTTGAACTCCACCTCACAATTACCCTTTTTCAATTTCCACCATTTGATCCTTGGTACTGCCCTCACACTCCTCCTCCTCTTCTTGATCACCAACGTCATCTTACAAACCACCATCCTATGCTGTCTAACTACACTTTCCCCGGTCACCACTTTACAGTCTCCAATCTCCTTCAAACTGGTCCTCCTACATAAGATATAATCCACCTGTGTGCATCTTCCTCCACTCTTGTATGTCACCCTATGCTCCTCCCTCTTTTTAAAATACGTATTCACCACAGCCATGTCCATCCTTTTCGCAAAATCCATTTCCATCTGACCTTCTGCATTCCTTTGTTTAACACCATACCTACCCATCACTTCCTCATCCCCTCTGTTCCTTTCACCAACATGCCCATTGAAATCTGCTCCAATCACCACTCTCTCACCCTTGGGTACAGTCATCACAACTTCATCCAACTCATTCCAAATGTTTTCTTTCTCGTCCATCGCACACCCAACTTGTGGAGCATATGCACTAACAACATTCATCAATACACCATCAATTTCCTGATTCATAAACATCACTCTGTCTGACACTCTTTTCACCTCCAAAACACTCTTAGCATACTGTTCCTTCAGGATAACTCCTGTGCCATTTCTCCTCCCATCCACACCATGATAAAACAATTTGAAACCACCTCCAGTACACCTAGCCATACTCCCCTTCCATCTGGTCTCTTGCGCACACAATATACCAACCTTCCTTCTGTCCATCATATCGGCTAGCTCTCCTCTTGACTGAAGTAAAAGCCATTAATGATACAGTCTTCCAAATAAAATGCTGTAGGGAAGAGGAAATGACAGGTTCAAAGGGGACTGAATTAGTTTCTCAAGAACAAAATGAAGGTCCCTAGAAGGAGGTTCAGACTTTCTTGGAGTCCGAATATGAAGGACACCTTTTAGAAATTGTTTAACTTCAAAACTTGAAGCCAGATGAGGATTTAGAGGCAGACAAGTGGTAATTTATTTAATTTATTTATTTATTTTATTTTACATTTGTTGATCGGGCTAGTCCAACTAGATATATGTCCATTTTCAGTAGAGGCCCGGGGAAATAAGCTCCAAAAAAAAAGAATAATAATAGCAACTTAGGTACAGTAATTATATAGACTAGAATACAATTGTTATGTAGTAGCATAGCAAAATTATAATGTAACATATTTTTAAAAGAAAGAGTCAGAAAAGCAAATATTGGTATATATTAGGTGGAAACATGCTCATAGAGTCAAGAAGTTTACTATAGAAGTACGTAGTCTGTAGTGGTTCCTATGTAAGAGTAAGTTTTTACAGACTTTAATTAGCTTAACAGGTCCTACTCTCTAAGGTTGAAGAAAGAGTTTGACGTAAAATAGCAATAGTGATATAATTAGACAGTAGACATAGCTGGAGGGGATTATGAGTCTGGGTAACTACATTGGCATAGCCAGTGGATTTTGAGGTGTTCTTTAAGTTGCTTTATGAAAAGTAGTATAGAAGAAAGGGATGAGAGTTCACTGGGAAGCAGATTCCAGGTTTTACCCATGGTGTTGGAGAACAGTGAAGCCCCAGCCTTATTTTTGGATTTAAGTGTGGTTACTAGTACTTTATTTGCTGAGCGAAGGGTTGTAAGATTGTTATAGGGGTGATAAGGCTAGTAAGTATCGGAGTATTACTGGGGTGATAAAGGATCTTGTGGGCAATAATTTGGTGAAATAGAAGCTGATTATGTAGTTCCAGCCATCCTAGTTGCTTTAGGTTTTGACAGTGCTGGGTTCTAAATGAGGAACCAGTAGCAAATCTTGCAATGTTATTGTAGGAGGTTGCCAGTTTGTTGAGGTTGTTTTTTGATAGATTGGTATAGATGGATGAGGCACAGAGGAGGTTAGAGATATGGGTATGGGCAGTAGTAGTTCTAGCTATTAGTGTAAGGAAGGATTTAATCCTATAGAGGGAGCCTAGTTTTCTATTAACTGATTTTATAGTAGTGTTGATATGTGTGTCAAAGTTAAGACTGTAGTCTATTGTTACACCTAAGAGTTTGGTGGTTGGGTCTGGAGATATGACAGTGCCATTATTGGATACAACTGTAAAGTCTATTGGGGAGGACTTTTGTGAGGGGGTGAAGAGCAGTAATTTTGTCTTTTTGGGATTCTGGAGGAGACGGCACTGTAAGAACCAGTTTTCAATGATGTCCAATACTTTTTGGGTAAGGGAGTGGAGTTCAGGTGAAGCGGTAGCAGAGCATATTAATATGGAGTCATCTGTATACTGTATACAAGTAGCTTGAGGAATATTTACATATAGATCATTGATAAAAATTGAGAATAGGAGAGGGCCTAAAACTGAGCCTTGAGGGACACCGAGGGTAATAGGTAGGTGTGAGGATAGTTTATTATCCCTAAGCACAGCCTGTTGTCTAGGTAGGATTTAAACCATTGTAATGCCTGTGTATCTAGTGGGAGGGATTTAATTATATTTGTAAGTTGCTGATGGTTAACCATATGAAAGGCTTTTGAGAGGTCGATAAAAAGTGCAGATGATAGAGCATTGTTGTTACGATTTTTGTTAATGCAGTCAGAAAATGATAAGAGGGCTGTGGTGGTACTATGGAAAGGCCTAAAGCCATGCTGACAGTTAGCTAGTAGGTTATTTTGGAATAGGTGGTCTCATAGTTGACGGTGTATGCATTATTCCATTATTTTTGCTAAAAGGAGAGAGTAAGACTATTGGGCAATAGTTTGAGAGTTCAGTCGAGTTGCCACCCTTATGGAGTGGGATAATGTGGGAGATTTTCCAGATAGATGGGATGGTTCCTTCAGTAATGGTTCTATTTATTAGGATGGAAATAGCAAAAGCCACAACTTTTGCTGCTATTTGCAGATATTCTGCTGGTAGAAGGTCAGCAGAGGGGGTACATGGTTTGAGTTTTTGAAGAAGGGTGCAGATGAGGGATACTGGGACTGGTTGTAAATGAAATGAGGGAAGTAAACTAGTTGTGACGGATGACACACTTGTGCTAACAGGTGATAGTGAATTAGCTAGAGACTGGACGGCCTCAGTAAAGAGGGTATTAAAGGCATCAGCAATATGCTTGGGATTCTCATGGATGGAGCCTGATGGGGTAGGTGTTTTGGAGTGACCAGGATGTAAGAGACTATTTATACCTATACAGAATTTTTGTTGTCTGTGTTGGTGAGTTTGCTGGATATGATAGTAAAAGTTTTTTTTTTGTCTAGAAGTATTGATTTTTTGGTAGCATTTCTCAGCTGTCTAAATATTTAATGATCTGCTGGGTTTTTTAGTTGTTTGCCATTTGGCCCAGATTTTAATTCTTAGTAGAATTTTATTCCTGGTCTCTTTTGTAAGCCATGGAGCAGTTTTAGTCCTATTTCTGATAGAGCGAGAAGGGGCATGGTAGTCCAGGATTTCTAAGAATTTGGTATTAACGTAAGACACTGCTGCATCAAATTGGAGGTGTTTTAGGTGTGACCAATCACATGCATTAAGTTCGGTTTGGAATTTATCAGGATCAAAATTCTGGTTGGATCGAATAGTTCCATATATGGATGGTTTGGGAGTATTGATCTTTTGTCTGATTATATAGGTCAGTGAGTGGTCACTGATATCATCTGGAAGGGTATCTGCTTTATATGTAAGGGGATGACTATTGGATTGCAAATCAACTTTAACAGATGAAATTGCCAAGCCAGAATTGAGCAACTCACACAGATAGGACAGGACTATAGGAATACCCACAGAAAAAGGGTCCAGTTCATGCCTGAGACATCAAACTCTTCCACTTAGATAGGATTTTCTAGCAGTGGGTTTTCTGGCCTAGTGCAAAACTGAAAGCACATCTTCAGAAAATTGTTGTCTTAAAGGAATCAGAACCGTTTCACCCAAAGTGTCAAGTAAAGGGTGGGCAATAGAGGGTAAAGAGATCCCTTGTCTTGTGTGAGATCCATCTTGTGAGGTAACTTCTAATGACTGCCTCTGAGTAGATAAAATAGAAGGGTGAACCAATGCTGTCTGGGCCAAAAGAGAGTCACCAGCAAGATTTTAGTTCTATCCCTCATCATCTTGTGCGGGACATTTGGTAGAAGAGGAAGAGGGATATATTCTAACATAAACATCCCATTCCGAGTAAAAGGCATGGTATCCACTTTACAAGCCAGAGGACTTGACACTCTTGAACAGAACTTGGGAAGTTGTTTGTTTAGAGAGGAGGTAAAAAGGTCTACTTGAGGAGTACCTCACTAATGTACAGTGTCCAGAAACATCTCACTGTGAAGTATCCATTCATGAGGATTTGTCCTGGACCTGCTCAAAAAGTCTGCTACAAGATGGTGCAAACCACCTGAAGAAACAAGTGATGGCAGACTGTAAAATCCCAAGCCTGAAGAGCCAGTCTGCAAAGATGGTAAGATTTTGTGCCCCTCTTGTTTGGTTATATAACACATGACTGTGGTATTATCTGTAAATCCTTTGGAGGAGCTAGTACCCAAAGAGAGTTGGAAACACAGTCCTCATCTCCTTGATGCTCATATAGTCTGCCAGTTGTTGAGACCAGCGACCCTGGACATTAAAGTTGATGGAAGAGGATCCCCAGCCTTGATCAGAAGCTTCCATGTACACCTCCTGAGTAGGGAGAGAAACCTGAAAAGGCAGTCCTGGATTCAGGGAAATCCATTATCTTCTGTGATGGCCTACTAGGTTTGAGGGTGCAAGGATGAGCTCTACCTGACTGCCTGTAGAGTTGCTTTTGCCTTCTGTATGGCAGCTGCATCTGGATCTGTGATGAGGAGGTATTCTTGGTTGCATCTCCAGACTCTGCCTGAAGACATCAAGGCCAGATTAGTAGGATCCCCGTTAGACAACCAGAATCTCTTTGACACTGCTGTTGCTGCATCCTTTAAGACCCTTCAGGATAAGGGCAAGGTTATACAGGATTTGAAACATTTCTTTGTCTTTCCTGTTCCTAAGTTTCCAATAAATTATCCTTCTAAGACTTCCTCCTTTCACAGGCAGCCTAAACATCCTTCTAGGGGCAAAGGGGTTTCTAGAAATGGTTTTCTTGACAAGCCTTTCCGGGTTCTAAGGACCAAGAGATTCCTTTCCCTGACAAATCTGCTTCTATTTGACATTCATTTACTCCTTCCCCTTGGCCTAATTCCTGTGTCCCTCAGGTTGACTCTTTCTTTTCCTGTTTGGCAACAGACAACCACAGATGCTTGGGTACTTGGCATGATCCAAAATGGTTATTTTATGGTCTGGAAGTCCATTACCACATTCTTAGGCCTTTCTTGTCAGCTCCCACATTTTTCTTTAGTTCTTCAGGATCTGGTGGTACAAGAAACCATTCAGCCTGTCTCCTTGTCTCAGCAGGGAACAGGTTTTGATTTCAGGATGTTTCTGGTCCCAGAAGGGAGAGGCCTATCTGTCCTTTTTCAACACCTTTCTCAAGGCTTTCTCATTCAGGATGCTGGCTCTTCAGACACTTTTCCCTCTTTTGTTTCCTCAATCTTTTCTGGTGTCCTTGTCCTGGGATTTGAAGGACACTTACCTTTACATTCCTTTTCACCCTGTCTTCAGGAAGTTTTTATGTTTCTCTGTTTCTTGCTCTCATTATCAGTTCTCTGCTTTGCCTTTTAGACTTTCTACAGCTTCCAGGATCTTTACCAAATGTCTTGCACCTGTGGTAGCCTTCAGCAGGCTTCAGAAATTTCAGATATACCCATACTTGGATGGCCTTTTGATTCAAGCCCTCTTTCAGCAGCTCCTGCTTCAGGGCCAGCACTTCACTATGGTTCTGTGCAGCGTGGGATTCACCCTCAATCTCAAAAAGTTTGTGTTGACTGTGTCAGGAATAGGTGTTCCTGGGTTGCAGGATTCAGACCATTACAATGTTGGCTTGTCTCCTGCCTCCCAAGGTCTTCGCTTTTACTACTTATTTCTAGTCCATCCTGAAAGGGAATTTCTCTGAGCTGTGGGATACATGGTATCCACTATTCCCGTGGTTCAGTTTGCTAGACTCCATATGAGGAAATTTCAGTGTTATCTCAAGACTGGTTCCAGCACGTGCTGCCTTCTGGAGTATCTAGTTCCTCTCCTGCCTTATCTCAAGCTTGAGCTTCTCTGGTGAATTCACCAGATTCCCTGAATCAAGTACTGCTTTTTCAGGTTCAGACAAAACAAATATATCAGGAAAGCTAAGCAGTTTTTTTCCCTTTTATACCAAGAAATTTGGTTTGGTAGTATCTAAGAAAAAACATCTCTGTTAGACGATTGCCTCTTTACCATACCCACCAGGGATCTGTTTGTTCCATACAGGGACCGCTTGCTCCATCTTGCACCACAACTATTGAGTACAATTAACCATGCAAAGAGTCAGTTAACTCCAACACAGTAGATAGAGATCATTGGATGTCACCTGGATACGGACTGTCATACAGTCAAACTTTTGCATTCCATGGTATCATCTCTACATCAAGTTCTTCAGCACCCATCCCCTCCTGCAAGACTTATTCTCAGGCTGCTAGGTTGAATGGCTTCCTCAGTCATACTGGTTCTCCTAGCAAGTTGTTAACATGGGAGTCCTTAAATGGACCGGTCTGTCCAATGGTCACTGATGTCTCACCGGCTACATACATAGATTCACCTTGCACCAGTTTCCATGAATCACATCAGTTGATGTTTGACCTCTTCCATTATCTCAGATGGTCAGTTCTCCCCTCCACCTTCAGTAGCCACAGTAACTATGGAAGCTTCCCTTCTGGAGTTGGGGGGTCATTTCAAAGTAAAGACAGTTCAGTGTTCTTGTTCACCCATAGAGGCCAGTCTTCACATCAGTGTGTTGGAGATGAAGACAACATTGGATATGAAAGTTATGAAAGTTATGTACTTACCATAAACTCAGATCTGTGTTGTCTAAATTGCTCCCTGTTCACTCCTCTTGAACAGTTTGACCTTGTCTGGGACCTTGTCCTTGTAAAGCCTGGTGGTTACTATCCATCTCCATTGCCATCTTTCCTAGTTCATTATGTAGGTAAACCTGCTTATACCGCATTGTCAGATAATGGTTCTGTTTTAGAGCTGGCAAAACTGAACTGAAGTCATTTGGAGATAGAACTATGGGTAAGGGAGGGGTCAGAGCCCCAGATCCAAAGCTTCTAAAGGCACTGTGATCAGATCTGGTTGGATCTGATAACTCAAAGCTGAACAGAATGAAAACAAGTCAACATGGATCTAGCATTATTGTAGATTAAGTTTTGTTTAATATGTGGTACAATCTATTTCTTTTAATTCATATTTGAATGATCTAGGAATGAGTATATTAAGCAGCAGGGAATATAAGAATGCATGAGGCTTGTTTCTGTACAGAAATATATATGTATACTTCATGTTTTTAATATTTTCAGTGATCTGTTTGGTTGTGTAATAAACTTTGGAGAAAACACCATCCACTGGTTCCAAAGTTATCTGCAAAACAGATCATTCCAGGTTTACTACAACTCCCTCTTCTCTGTGGGCTTCTTAACACAGGCGTCCAACACAGATCAGCTGTAGGTCCACCCACTACTATTTTCTTTGTCGATGGCTTGCCCTTAGAAATGCTAAAACTCAAACTAGTTATGTACGCATATAATATACTGGTTTTACAAGCCAGTAAAAAACACACTGAACTTCAATATAAACTACAAGATGACTTCACTCAAAAGTGCTCCTAACTGTTCCAAACAAAATTGGTGTTGTGGTATTCACAACTAAAAGGAAACTAACCTAAATTCCATTTATTATCATAAAGGTGGTTCAGCAGTAGCATTGTTGCCTCACAGCAAGAGGTTCTCCCGTTCGATTCTCGGTTGGAGCGCCTTCTGTGTGGAGTCTGCATGTCCTCCCCATGGTTGAGTGGCGTTCGAAAGACATGCCTAGAATGGGCGTGCCTTCGTTGAATGTTGGGCATCGAGTTGGCACCTCGGCACCTGGAAAAAAAATCGGGAAAAGCCGAAAGAACATCATAAAGGATCACAAATGTAATGCTAGCTCCATTGTCACTTAAAAGTATCTTGGCCTAATAATGGATCCAGTTCTTTCCTTTACAGTGCATACTAATAATATAACCATTACTCTGCTTACATGATAACTCACCTCCTGTCTCCAAAAGTCCATCTAACCATTGCCAAAAAATGTTTTATCTAAGTTTCTAATTCATTCTAATGCAGTTTCTAATTTCTCATTCTGTAATCATTACCAACATTTTTTTTATCTAAATTACAATGCAGTTTCCAATTTCTTGTTCTGCAATCTGCATTTAATACCCATATCATTCAAGTGGCAGAGAACAAAATCTGCAGTCTTATCCTTCTAGCAGACGATTACTACATCACTGTAAGTTGCTAGAAAAGGCTAGATGGCTGTTACTATTAGGGCTACCTTTCTCCTAAACACATTAATTTTTCAAGGTCTTAAATGAAAGCTGTTGCCTCCCCTCTAAAAGTGAAACTACTATTTCAGGATGACTTATGCAGTCTCTGTAACTCAGAAGACAACTGTTTTTACCTATCATACTCATGACTCAAACTTCAGTAGGAAAACAAACTTTCTCAAAACTGTGACATGCAAGCTGGAACCATCTGAAATCAAAAACCAAGAAATTGTTAAAAACTTCAATGGCAAACTTAAAAATCACCTCATGTCAGAATCTCTTTGCATCTGATACCGTGACAGTGGTTAATACCTGCTGTTATCACCTATTGAACTAACATTATATGTTGCTTTTGAATTGTACCTAATCTTTCTTTATGGTAGTGCTGTGTATACTAATTGTACATTTCATTTTTATATATTTTAGACATATCCAACTATATATAGCAGTTGTCACTGTTCACAAACAATTGTTTTGTATATTGTTCCCATGGTATTGCATTCTTGGTCTCTGTACAATAATCTTCATCGACTTATTTCTGCTTGTGTGAATTGATGTGTTTACTGCTCTATGAGCCCAGATTGTGTCTGAAAAGTGCACACAGTTCATTTCACTTACATGGTAAACAAATAGCAATATGTTGTTGTTGTGTCTTTCGGCTTTTCCCGGTTAGGGGTCGCCACAGCGGAACTCCGGCCTGCTAATGATTGACAGTAGATTTTTACGTGCTGGCTTGCCGGGCCTAACGCACAACCATCAACGAAGGGACGCCCATTCACGCATGTCGCCACATAGAAGACGCTCTATCTGAGAATCGAACAAGCACCGTCTAACTGTGAGGCGACAACGCTACCGCAGCACCAACAGGAGTCTTCACTGTGTGGCACTGCTTCCTGCTGAATGGATTACCAGGGTCTTTGGTGTATGTGGTCATTTGGTGGTCAGGTCTTGTGGTTTAGGGATAAATGACTAGGATCTGTGTGAGGTGTCATAAAAATATATCCATACTGAGTTGTCATTACAGATAAATATTACATATATTTTTCAATACAAGGAACTTTTCTGTCACTGGATATATGTTTGCTTTTCCAAACTTAGACTTGTATGTTGTACACATTACAAGAATATAAAGATCTGTGTATCTTTGGAGGTAAAATCACCAACTATTGCATTTTGTAGATGTTTTTATGGCAAATTTAGTAGAAAATTTCAAATGATTTCAGAGCTGTAATCCTGTCTCGCTAATGGGTCTGCTACATCTAATGAAAACCAATTCGCTCTTATCTCCTTTGCTGAGCTGCAGTTGTACAAACTTGACAGTTTTAGTACCCAAAGCATCTAATCACATCTACTTCATCTACTTATAGCTTAAATGCACACATAAAAATAAGCATTTTTGGGGGGTCAGCCCCACACTCTTCCTTGTATGTTACCAGTCCAGGGTTACCATAACTTTGAAAAAGAGCATTCATTAAAAAAGTCTTGATCTTTCCTCAAGATGTAGTGATCTTGCAGTGCATAAAAAGTTATACATTTCAGGCCCACATATATTGCTCCTGTATGGAGTGCACAAATAAAAATGAGAAAACAGTCTCAAGCATTGACATTTGAGCAAATAAACAAATCAGCAATGTGATATTGAGCTTGTGAAAGAAACCTATTGCTAGGTACCACCAACTGGCCCACATAGCCATTTGTTTTACCAGAGGATACATATTTGACTTATTTTCAGTCTGACAAACTCAATATATACCTGAATCTTATCATTAGAGTATTTTTATGTAATCAGAGCTAAATTAAAATGTATTTCTTAAAATATTATATTTCCCATAATTGTAAATGTTGCCGAAAATGTGCCTATTTTACTTGTTCAAACATACATGTATCTGAGACTAGACTAGTTTGTCTGCTTGATTAAAAGCAATTAGCTCATGCAGTAATATGCTCTATAAAGTTGGTCATCTAGAGGTCTTGGCTGAGCATTTTATAAAAATATCTTTGAGCAATTTAGAGCTTTTGATAGTAGTAGCCAAAGTCAAATTTGAATTAGAAATTGTCAAGCTCAGAATTTGCAGAACGTTCATTTTAAAATAAAAATATTTTGTAAGTTCTCTTTAGAGCTTGAGTGATTCATTAGGCCAACATTGTACTACTCTGCGAATGTCAGGGTGCCACTGGGTAATGGGTCAGAGCTCACAGTAACTCTGATTTACTGCTACCTGGATGACCAAAACCTATTACTGTTTGTCACCAAAATAATTACTATACTGATACACAACTTGGTAATGCACTTGTTTATACCTTCTGCCACATGCTAGCAAACTCATTTCAACTAAATGCCACTTATGCATTTATTTGGACTGCTTTCCTAACCCCCAGGGTGGATATGACATCTTTGATAATTTCTATTCTATCTAGCCAACTCCTCAGTGTCTCGGTTGCTAGTCAGTCCCGGGCTTTCTGGGTCACAGTTAAGGCTTTATCATACTATGGGAAGGAGCTATCTGCACAGTATGGACTTCATTTATTCCACATTTTTCTGATAAGGATATTAAGTCCAGTTTTCTCAGCTGTGTTTGAGTCTGAGGTTGCTGGTTAGGTGATGGGCTTCTGTGTATTTGTCTTTTAGAAGTAGAAATGTTGCTCTGGAAATGTGGATAGCAAAGAACAGAAGCCAGCAACTGTGAGCTGTATGAACTAATTTAATTAGTAATGAAAATAAAAAAACACAAAAATGACAGACCGGTTTCGGCTATGGTGTTAACTTAGCCTTCATCAGTGTAAATATTCATAGCATATTGAGGTTCTTTTATACATTGACATAATTAGTCACAAAATTTCATTGGTGAACTCATGAATATTTATTAATATTCATTAATATACAAACTCATAAGTATTCATTAAGACCAGGCTGGAAAAGGCTACCCAATTTAACAATCCATTTCTTTACTTTTATATTTAATTTGCTGTGCCACCCAGATTTGTTGGATCTGTCGCCTATTATTTTGTCAATGATGGTGAAATGAAATCTTGCTGTATTATGTTTGAGTGTGTGTTTATACAAGGCGTTACTCATTCTTTTACATTTTATATCACTGAGGTGTTCAGAAATACGTAACTTGAGAGGCCTAGATGTGTGTCCTATATAAAATGCATGACAACTGCAAGAGGCCATATAGATAATCCAATCCGTGCTGCAATTTGCAAAAAACCTGATATCAGATATAGTGCTGCAGTTACTACTGGAGTGGAGAAATGTTTAGTTTTAAGCACATGTTTACAATGGCTGCAATGTCCACATGGCATGCAGCTTACAAGTTTATCACCAGAAATTAAAGTTTGGATCGTGTTCTGATTAGTAACATCATGGCAATGTTTGTAATGACTGAAATGGGATCTGAGATTTTTCCCCCTTCTAAATGAAAACATACAAGTCTCGGATAAATGCTGTAACAAAACATTGTCGGCTAATAGAATGTTCCAATGTCGTCTGATGGCATCAGTGACTCTGTTTGTATTTCTACCGTATGTGGTAGTGAATCGTAGATTGTTGCTTATGTTATGTGATTTCTGTTTGTACTTGAGAAGGTCTTCCCTATCCAGATTTTCAGCATAATTGCTTTTTGTATGTACATAACCCATACTGTAGCCCCTTTCTTCAAACCTGTTTGACAGATCTTTACAAAAAGCCTGAAAGGTGTTTTCTTCTGAGCAAATACGTCTCATCCTAATAAATTGAGACTTATGTTTTTGGTAATAAGTGCTGGATGAAAACTGGATGCGTGGAGTAAGGTGTTATATTCCGGATATTTCCTGACTACTTCTGTGCCAAGGGTATTATCCTTGTTCCTTGTTACCAGCACATCTAAATATGTGATCTTGTGTTGGTCATAATTGATGGTAAATTGTAAGCCCCATTTGTTATCATTGAGATACTCAACAAATTCCATCAGATATTCTACATCAGACCTCCACATCATCCAGCAGGCATCCAGATATCTACGCTAAATATCAATTTCCATTAAATATATGTTATGTGTAACATCATAAATGATTTGTTCTTCTATGTATGCTATATATAGATCTGCATATATGGGGGCAAATGATGCGCCCATTGCAGTACCCCGTATTTGGAGATAACATTGTTTCCCATAGAAGAAAACATTTTTGGTGAGTACATGTTCAGTTAGGCATATAAGAAAAGTATTAAAGCCAGGTTTGTATAGCTCTGATTTATATAGCCAATATTCTACTGCATCCAGCCCTGCCCAATGTGGTATGTTGGTGTATAGTGCACTAACATCCAAGGTTTATAACAACCAATCATCTTCAATTTGCATGTCATTTATGATACCTAAAAATTCTGTGGTATCCTGAATTCTAGATGTTAAGTTGTCTATCTCGCCTTCATTCTTGCTGGTTGGGTTCGGAGCCTATCCTCGGCTCCGACTCGGCCATCTTCAAATGCTCGAGAGCTGCATACTGGCTCGAGGCCACCCCATATCCCATGATGCCTGGCGCTAGATACCCAGATCTCGTTTGCTGCTTCTGCTGCGAGGTTGTCTTACTGGCTCAGGTCGTATATTTTCATTACTTTTCTGTTTTTGATAAAAAATTATTAGGGTTTGTTAGTGTAGTTTGTTAATCGTAGTTACAACCTTTTCATTGTATTCTTGTTGTACCTATAATTCCCTCTGGAATCCTTCCCCTTCCCTTCAGAAAACTGTTTTTAGTTAGAGAGTTTTCCCCTCCCCCTTTCTTCTCATAGTTAGCCGTTTAAATTGGAGGCTAACCCTTTCCTTTTCTCTAAAAAAAAAAAAAAAAAAAAAAAAAAAATTTATTTAGCATTTACCTAGTTTAGTTTTATTTAGCTTGTAGGTAAAATATTGTTAGTATTCTTTGACTGTTTATTGGGTGTGGTAACTTTATTGTGTGTGGCAGTTATTATATCCTAATTTTTGTGTATTGTTCTTGGTGTTCCATTTTTTTTCAGGGCTGTCCAAGGATACCAAGGTGTCCGGATTCAAGAAGTGTGACCCATGCTGTCAAAAGATGTCTCTGACAGATGGTCACACTTCTTGTGTCTATTGTCTGGGTGCCATGCACCTGCAGGACTCTTGTTCGGTTTGCCATGCTTTCAGCCCAAGAGTCCTGCAGGAGCGTAAAAATAAGTTAATCCTACGGGGTTTACTTAAGCAGGATTCACCAGCCCGTGAAGTCTTCTAAGCCACATAAATCTTTGGCTCCCAGTTCGGAGCCGTCGATGGGTGAAGCTGTTCAGCCTCGGTTCTGGCAGGAACCGATTTACCTGCCTCCCAGTCAGTTCCAACTCCCACTTCGGAGCCGTCGGGAAGTTGAAAGAGATCTAGGTCTCCCTCCCTAGAGTCAATATGCTCGGCTCCGAGGTCTCCTCTGCTCCAGTCGGAGCACAGTCATCGGTCCCACTCTTCTCATTCCTCAAGGCTATCAGATCATGATGTGGAGAGAGTGGTCAGTAGGCTGTTGAAATCACAGGCCCTAGCAAAAATGTTGTCCAGCCCTCCTCATCAGGTGTCTGCTCCATCCATGTCTGCAGTTATTCCTCCTCCGACTCCTCTCTTGAGCTCGGAGCCGGAGTTCATTGGGGTTCGAGTCGTGGAACCGTCGGCACCAATACCTTCTCCTTCGGTTCCGTCGTCGGCTCCGATCACTTTCTTGGTACCGTCCTTGGAAGGGTCTGGGCACTGAGACTCCCTTGTCGGCTCCGAGGGGCAAGTAGCATCGGACCCTTGTCCGACCCCGTTCTTCCCGTCGGAGCTTCGGCACAGGTGAGCTCAGCTCCTACATCGGCTTTGGAGCCGTCCCCCTCAGTGTGGAGAGGGATTCTGATCTCTTTGGAACCGGAGCCTTCTCGGCATTCGAGCAGGGACACCTTCGAGGTCATAAGGAGTGTGCTGGCCCCTGAGTCAGCCCCACGAACATCCCCATCGGCTCCTCCCACTATGGTGCCTGTGTCTGCCTCTGCCCCTCCTCCAGACCCCAAGCGTGGAGAACCAACGCTCCAGGGCACCCCCTTGGGTTTATCTTCCTCTTCCGAGGCCTCCCCTGATCATTCAGAGGAGCCACCTCATAAGAGAAAATGCAAGAGGAAGCATGTTGACTCCCCTGAGTCTGTCACATCAGATACTGACTTAGAGGATTCGGAAGGGTCCCCGAGATCCCCCTCTGAAGATGTCTCCTTCTCAGACATCCTTGAGATGCTTAGGCAGAGGGGGAACTGGACTACCCTAAGGCCTTCCGAGGATGAGTCGGTATTCCTGGATGCGTTTGGATCCCTACCTTCCACCTCCTGGGTGTTTCCACCTTTTGACCCACTGATGTCTGTGGTGGCTCGGAAGGCGTGGTCAGCTGCAGACACAGTGGCCGACCCCCAGAAGACCCGCTAAATTCATAACTGCACCACAGGATAAACAGTTTTTGACCAAAGGTGTTCCCGTTGATGCCATGGTGGTAGCGGCGGCCACAAAGAAGGAGTTGGCTGAAACTTCTTCATCTGTCCATCCCCCTAACTAGGAGTCCAGGACGATGGACAGATATGGGAAGCGGATGTTCTCTTCAACGACCTTTTCCATGAGGTCTCTGAATTATTTGTGCCACCTTACCCGTCTTCAAAGGGATCTCCTTAAAGAGCTCGGAGATACCCTCCAAGCTCCATCAGCTGAGGGGGCCCAGGCTAAGGCAGCCTCCCAGCTGGCGACTCTTAATTCAGTGGTGAACTCCCAAATGAGGCTCATTTCTTATGCAGCCGATGGTGCGAGTAGAGCCGCGGGCACAGGTGTTGCCCTAAGGAGACACGCTTGTATGCGGCTATGTAACTTTGCGGAACCTTTCAGAACATTTTTCACCAACACCCCTTTTGATGGTTCCTCTCTTTTTGGATCACAGGTGAAGGACACCCTTACCAGGTGTGAGCAGGAAGGCAAGACTCTCTCTGCCATGGGAGTCCGTTTTTCCACTCCTTCCAGACCATATCCCAAGGGTCAGAAGAGTGGAAAGATGTGATTCTGGAAATCCCAGGGAGCCTTGCCGGACACACGTGGTGAGTTCCCATCCAGGGGCAGAGGAGGGAACAATAATAGATGCCGTCCTCATGACAGAGAGGGTCCGAAAAACCAGGGCAGCAGAGAATCCTTCTCTGAGAAGCCCTTCCAGCATCCCTGAAGGGTTGCCCGACTGCCCACCTCTGGAGGCAGTCGGGGGAAGATTATCGCTGTACCCAAGAGCCTGGCAAGACATAACACAAGACAAATGGGTACAGTCGGTTATATCTGGAGGCTACAGAATTCCCTTTGTTCACACTCCCTTAGTGTTAAACAAGTCCCTTCCAGATGTTCCACCCAGTCTAAGGAATCAAGCAGTTCAAGAAATTTCAGAACTGCTAAGAAAAAGGGCCATCCAGCAAGTCCCAGCAGACCAGCAAGGATCCGGAATTTACTCAAGGTTCTTTTTGGTACCAAAAAAGACAAGGGACTGGAGACCCATTCTGGATCTCAGCAGACTGAACAGGTCTGTACAAAGAACGAAGTTTTGAATGGTCACGCTACAGTCCATTATACCCTTTCTGGGTCAGGACAATTGGATGTGCTCTATAGATCTTCAGGATGCGTACTACCACATCAAAATGGACAGACGCTCCAGAAGATTCCTTCACTTCCGGCTGGGAGCCAGCCATTATCAGTTCAGAGCTTTGCCTTTTGGTCTCACCACAGCCCCCAGGGTGTTCACCAAATGTATGGCAGTAGTTACCGCTCACCTGAGATGGCAAGGATTCCAGGTGTTTCCATATCTAGATGACTGGCTCCTTACTGCTTCCACCAGGCATCACCTTCTGTGAGCCAGAGACTACACTATCGAGACTTGCTCCAAACTAGGTATCTCAATAAATTTCAAAAAGTCTGCATTGTCACCCTGTCAGTCTATCACCTTTATAGGCGCAAATTTAAATACAAAAGACATGTCAGCGAGCCTTCCACCAGACAGGGTATTAGTGATTCGCCAACATGTACAGGTCTTATTAGCATGCAAAAGAATTCAAGCCAGGTTCGTCCTCCAAACTCTGGGTCTCATGGCAGCAGCGATCATACTTGTTCCTCTAGCTTGTTTTCACATGAGGTTTCTTCAGTGGCTGCTTTTCACCCAATGGTCCTTCCAGCAGCTTCCCATGTCTCACATGATTATGATCACAGAAGCATGCAAAAAGCACCTTGCATGGTGGATGGTCTCCACATCAGTGCCACGGGGCAGACCATTTGTACTTCCCCCTCCAGTTGCTACGGTTACGATGGATGCCGCCCTGATCAGGTGGGGGGGGCTTTATCAGGGCAGGACAGTCCAAGGCACCTGGCAACCTTACGAGTACCACCTGCATATAAACGTCTTGGAGATGAAGGCCGTGCTTTTAGCGTTGCAAGCTCTTCAGGACTCTCTTCCTACCGGGACCGTTGCAATTCAAACGGACAATATGCCAGTAGTGTGGTACATCAACAAGTAGGGCGGAACCAAGTCCTACCCCCTATGTCGAGAAGCACTCAGACTCTGGCAGTGGACGATCTCTTCCCAACGGTTTCTGATCGCAATGCACATCCCTGGGAAGTCCAACGTCATAGCAGACAGGCTGAGCAGAGCAATTCTCATGCCTCATGCCTCACGAGTGGTCTCTGAATCAAGTAGTTGCGGACCAAATATTCCGCAAATGGGGCCAGCCTTGCTGCGACCTTTTTGCCACCCCCTTCAACAGCAAATGCAGCAATTTCTTCTCTCTCCTTCCACTTTCCGGACATTCCCCCAGAGACGTTCTAGTCCACGATTGGCCTCAGGGACTTCTTTATGTATTCCCTCCGTTTCCCCTTATTCTGAAACTAATACAGAAAGCTACCGTATTGGGCTGCAAAATGATCCTCATTGTTCCTTACTGGCCTTGACAAATATAGTTCCCATTCCTGCATCATCATCTTCTCGAGCAGCCTTGGACTCTGGACCTAGTTCCAGACCTTCTGATCCATCATTCGGGCGGGCTGCACCAATCCCTGCAATCTCTCCAGCTCACTACTTGGTTGCTCCACTTCCAACCTTAGCCAGGCTTCCAGATATCTCCCCCTCTGTGTGCAAAATTATTTTATCATCGCACAAATCTACGACTAGAAAAACTTACGCTAGTAAGTGGAAACGTTTTTCTTCCTGGGCAGAGACTAAGAGTATAGACCCCTTTTCAGGCCCTATACACCACATTTTGGAATTTCTTGCGGAACTCTTTCATTCTGGGTCGCTTCGCTACAATTAGAGTTCAGTTAGCTGCAATTTCAAATTTTCACATTTAAAGTGCTAGGCCTGTCAGGAAATAATATCATGTTGCATAAGCTATGTAATGCTTTTCTCAAAGGGACCACTCTGCTCTGGCCTCCAGTGAGAGATCATCCACCTCCGTGGGATCCAAATTTGATTTTAGCTTCTCTAATTTTGCCCCTTGAACCTGCAGCATCTTGTTCCTTGAAGTTTTTATCTTGGAAAACTCTCTCTCTGGTAGCCATTACTTCAGCCAGAAGAGTTTCGGAACTTCAGGCTCTTTGTACCCATCCTCCGTACCTAGTGTTCCACAATGACAGGATTGCTCTCAGGACTAATCCTTCCTTCCTTCCTAAGGTCTCTTCAGAAAATAACTTGAATCAGTCCATAGACCTTCCTGTGTTTTTTCCCAACCACTCCAACAGGGCGGAATATAAATTGCATCAGTTAGATGTTCACAGGCAACTACGCTTTTATTTGCATAGAACTAAGGATATCAGGAAATCGGACCACCTTTTCCTTTCTTATGCTGAGGGTAAACAAGGTCTTCCAGTCTCAAAAGTAACCTTGTCCAGGTGGTTGACTTCTATCATCACATTTATCTATCAACTGAGGAATAAAGAATTACCTGTTAAACCAAAAGGTCACTCCACCAGAGCTTTAGCCACTTCTGTGGCCTTTCAGGCTAAGTTGCCCATGGAATCTATTTGTGCTCTGACTCGATGGGCCAACCCACATACTTTCATTTCGCATTATAAGTTGGATGTGGTTTCCAGGAACAGAGCAGATTTTGGTTCCACTGTTCTGAAGAGTTTGTTCTGATGAGCCCTCCCAGGATTTTAGGTGCTAGGGACGCTGTCCCAACCAGCAGAATGAGAGATAGACAACTTAACATAAAGAAGTTATGTACCTACCATAACGTTCCATGTTAGTTGTCTTCTCGCCTTCTTGCGTCCCTCCCTCCATCCCCCTATCCTTGTAGACCGAGAACGAGAAGAGTTCCTTATGGTTTTTTACTGGCTGAGTCTTCTCTGGCTATTCCTTTCTGTTTAGTAGCCTCTCTGGTAGGTTTTATATATTCCAGGATAGGATCCTTTCCTTATTATGTAAAATTATTTTATCATCGCACAAGTCTATGACTAGAAAAACTTACGCTAGTAAGTGGAAACGTTTTTCTTCCTGGGCAGAGACTAAGAGTATAGACCCCTTTTCAGGCCCTATACACCACATTTTGGAATTTCTTGCGGAACTCTTTCATTCTGGGTCCGCTTCCGCTACAATTAGAGTTCAGTTAGCTGCAATTTCAAATTTTCACATTGGCCTGTCAGGAAATAATATCATGTTGCATAAGCTATGTAATGCTTTTCTCAAAGGGACCACTCTGCTCTGGCCTCCAGTGAGAGATCATCCACCTCCGTGGGATCCAAATTTGATTTTAGCTTCTCTAATTTTGCCCCCTTTTGAACCTGCAGCATCTTGTTCCTTGAAGTTTTTATCTTGGAAAACTCTCTCTCTGGTAGCCATTACTTCAGCCAGAAGAGTTTCGGAACTTCAGGCTCTTTGTACCCATCCTCCATACCTAGTGTTCCACAATGACAGGATTGCTCTCAGGACTAATCCTTCCTTCCTTCCTAAGGTCTCTTCAGAAAATAACTTGAATCAGTCCATAGACCTTCCTGTGTTTTTTCCCAACCACTCCAACAGGGCGGAATATAAATTGCATCAGTTAGATGTTCACAGGCAACTACGCTTTTATTTGCATAGAACTAAGGATATCAGGAAATCGGACCACCTTTTCCTTTCTTATGCTGAGGGTAAACAAGGTCTTCCAGTCTCAAAAGTAACCTTGTCCAGGTGGTTGACTTCTATCATCACATTTATCTATCAACTGAGGAATAAAGAATTACCTGTTAAACCAAAAGGTCACTCCACCAGAGCTTTAGCCACTTCTGTGGCCTTTCAGGCTAGGTTGCCCATGGAATCTATTTGTGCTGCGGCTATGTGGGCCAACCCACATACTTTCATTTCGCATTATAAGTTGGATGTGGTTTCCAGGAACAGAGCAGATTTTGGTTCCACTGTTCTGAAGAGTTTGTTCTGATGAGCCCCCCCAGGATTTTAGGTGCTAGGGACGCTGTCCCAACCAGCAAGAATGAAGGCGAGATAGACAACTTAACATAAAGAAGTTATGTACCTACTATAACGTTCCATGTTAGTTGTCTTCTTCTCGCCTTCTTGCGTCCCTCCCTCCATCCCCCTATCCTTGTAGACCGAGAACGAGAAGAGTTCCTTATGGTTTTTCACTGGCTGAGTCTTCTCTGGCTATTCCTTTCTGTTTAGTAGCCTCTCTGGTAGGTTTTATATATTCCAGGATAGGATCCTTTCCTTATTATGTCTGCAGTTAGACTTACCAAATGAGATCTGGGTATCTAGCGCCAGGCATCATGGGATATGAGGTGGCCTCGAGCCAGTATGCAGCTCTCAAGCTTTTGAAGCTGGCCGAGTTGGAGCCGAGGATCGGCTCCGAACCCAACCAGCAAGAAAGAAGGCGAGAAGAAGACAACTAACATGGAACATTATGGTAGGTACATAACTTCTTTATCTTAGCCATCTCAATAATGGTTTGAGATGTTTAGTTAAAAATTCAGATAGTGGTTCGGTTAAGGAGCCATTACCTGCCACAATTGGTCTGCCTGGGGGATGCAAGGGATTTTTTATGAATTTTGGGAAAAAATAGATAAATTGGCTATTAGGATCAGATATAGTTAGATGATTTTTGGTATTTTGTGTAATGATGCCATTCTCCATTGCTGAATCTAAAACTGTATCTATTTGTTGTTTAAACACAGATGTTGGATCAAGAGGCATTTTGGTATAATATCTGGCATCTTCCAACTGTCTGTGAGTCTCAGCATCATATTGGGTCCAATTCATGACTACCACAGCACCACCTTTGTCTGCAGAGATGATAACCAAATTTTTATTGTTGATAAGTTCCTGTAAGGTAGACATATCTGTCTTTGAGAGATTATTAGATTTAGGGTGAGTCATACCCATAGTAAAGTGTAGATCTTTGAGAACACTATTTTGAAAAAGACTCACACAAGGATGCATGGGTGGGACAAAGGTGGATTTGTGGTATTTGAAATTATCAACAGTAACATCATCATATTTTTTGTCATGAAAATACAGTTTTAAGTTGAGCAATCTGCAAAATGCTGTCACATCTTGGGCAAACGTGTCCTCAGGAACAAAAAAACCCAGTATAAAAGAAAGAGGGGAGGCAGAAAACATTGAAAAAATAAGAAGTTTGGAGGGTTTAATGGAACTGTTGACAAATCAGTATGCTAGAACAAATGTACTTAATATTTCTGATGTAACATTATCTGACTCACAAACTGTTTTGTTAAATAAAGGTCTTTCTTTTATACCGTTTTTTTTTTTTGTTCTTGAGGACAAATTTGCCCAAGATGTGACAGCATTTTGCAGATTGCTTAACTTAAAACTATTTATCTCTTGCATTCCAGGCTCTGTCCTTGCATCACATAAATGCTTCTTGCATTCCTGCCTCTGTCTTTGCATAACATAAATGCTTTCCTGCTCTCCTCAAATACTTCCTACCTTCCTCTATATTCTGCTTACTGTCTCTATATTACAGTACAAATACTTCCTGCCTTCCTCTATATTCTGCTTGCTGTCTCTATATTACAGTACAAATACTTCCTGCCTTCCTCTATATTCTGCTTGCTGTCTCTATATTACAGTACAAATACTTCCTGCCTTCCTCTATATTCTGCTTACTGTCTCTATATTACAGTACTAACAACTCCTCAAAACTGCCATACAGGGCCTTCCTCTGGTCACACTTAAACTTGCTTAGCACAAAATATTGTCTTTTATACTGTCATATGTGATGTCTCTGATGGTTGTATTGTTACAATGAAATCGTGTTCTTCTTGCATGAAATATCTTGTATTGTAAAAATTCCCACTGTACATATAGTTTAATAGTGGAGCTTTTCTCCCCGGGACTCCGCTGTAAATGGACCTCGCTCCAGTCGGACTTTCCCGGTCAACAAATGTAAAATAAAATAAATAAATAAAATAAATAAATATTTTCATGACAAAAAATATGATGTTACTATTGATAATTTCAAATACCACAAATCCACCTTTGTCCCACCCATGCATCCTTGTGTGAGTCTTTTTCAAAATAGTGTTCTCAAAAATCTACACTTTACTACGGATATGACACACCCTAAATGTAATAATCTCTCAAAGACAGATATGTCTACCTTACAGGAACTTATCAACAATAAAAATTTGGTTATCATCTCTGCAGACAAAGGTGGTGCTGTGGTAGTCATGAATTGGACCCGATATGATGCTGAGGCTCACAGACAGCTGGAAGATGCCAGATATTATACCAAAATGCCTCTTGATCCAACATCTGTGTTTAAACAACAAATAGATGCATTTTTGGATTCAGCAATGGAGAATGGCATCATTACACAAAACACCAAAAATCATCTAACTATATCTGATCCTAATAGCCAATATATCTATTTTTGCCCAAAATTCATAAAGATCCCTTGCATCCCCCAGGCAGACCAATTGTGGCAGGTAATGGCTCCTTAACCGAACCACTATCTGAATTTTTAACTAAACATCTCAAACCATTATTGAGATGGGTAAGATCTAGAATTCAGGATACCACAGAATGTTTAGGTATCATAAATGACATGCAAATTGAAGATGATTGGTTGTTATGCACCTTGGATGTTAGTGCACTATACACCAACATACCACATTGGGCAAGGCTGGATGCAGTAGAATATTGGCTATATAAATCAGAGCTATACAAACCTGGCTTTAATACTTTTCTTATATGCCTAACTGAACATGTTCTCACCAAAAATGTTTTCTTCTATGGGAAGCAATGTTATCTACATATACGGGGTACTGCAATGGTCGCATCATTTGCCCCCATATATGCATATCTATATATGGTATACATAGAAGAACAAATCATTTATGATGTTACACATAACATATATTTAATGGAAATTGATATTTGGCGTAGATATCTGGATGACTGCTGGATGGTGTGGAGGTCTGATGTAGAATATCTGATGGAATTTGTTGAGTATCTCAATGATAACAAATGGGGCTTACAATTTACCGTCAGTTATGACCAACACAAGATCACATATTTAGATGTGCTGGTAACAAGGAACAAGGATAATACCCTTGGCACAGAAGTATTCAGGAAATATCCGGAATATAACACCTTACTCCACGCATCCAGCTTTCATCCAGCACATATTACGAAAAACATCCCCAAGTCTCAATTTATTAGGATGAGACGTATTTGCTCAGAAGAAAACACCTTTCAGGCTTTTTGTAAAGATCTGTCGAACAGGTTTGAAGAAAGGGGCTACAGTATGGGTTATGTACATACAGCAAGCAAGTATTCTGCAAACCTGGATAGGGAAGACCTTCTCAAGTACAAACAAAAATCACATAACATAAGCAACAATCTACGATTTACTACCACATACGGTAGAAATACAAACTGAGTCATTGATGCCATCAGACAACATTGGAACATTCTATTAGCCGGCAATGTTTTGTCACAGCATTTATCCGAGACTTGTATGTTTTCATTTAGAAGGGGGAAAAATCTCAGATCCCATTTCAGTCATTACAAACATTACCATGATGTTACTAATCAGAACACGATCCAAACTTTAATTTCTGGTGATAAACTTGTGGGCTGCATGCCATGTGGACATTGCAGCCATTGTAAACGTGTGCTTAAAACTAAACATTTCTCCAGTGGTAATTGCAGCACTATATCTGATATCAGGTTTTTTTGCAAATTGCAGCACGGATTGGATTATCTATATGGCCTCTTGCAGTTGTCATGCATTTTATATAGGACAAACATCTAGGCCTCTCAAGTTACGTATTTCTGAACACCTCAGTGATGTAAAATGTAAAAGAATGAGTAACGCCTTGTATAAACACACTCTCAAACATAATACAGCAAGATTTCATTTCACCATCATTGACAAAATAATAGGCGACAGATCCAACAAATCTGGGTGGCACAGCAAATTAAATATAAAAGAAAAGAAATGGATTGTTAAATTGGGTAGCCTTTTCCAGCCTGGTCTTAATGAATATTTATGATTTTGTATATTAATGAATATTAATAAATATTCATGAGCTCACCAATGAAATTTTGTGACTAATTATGTCAATGTATAAAAGAACCTCAATATGTTATGAATATTTACATTGATGAAGGCTAAGTTAATACCATAGCCAAAACCGGTCTGTTATTTTTGTGTTTTTTTATTTTCATTACTAATTAAATTAGTTCATACAGCTCACAGTTGCTGGCTTCTGTTTTTTGCTAACCATGTGTTTTTGAGCCGTGCAATTACTACCGTGCAGGGGAATTCTTTTTGGCTGGAAATGTGGAACCATGGGATAGTTTGCATCATGCTAAGATTCAAAAATGAATTAATATGGAAGAACAGTTTTAACTGAAGCCAGCATTTGTTTGAACTTGATAAGTAAATATATATGCCTTTATCTTGTAAGTTGTTTGGTGTGTGCGTATAGCAAAAAAAGGAGATTCCCTTTATCAGGTTCATCTGACACCTTGTCTTTGATGCTTCATATCCACTTTAGTACCTTTTAAGGTAAGCTACCCAAAGTATCACTGGTATCTACTGGTTTCTTGCTGCACTTTTTTTTTATCAAGTGCTTTTAAGGCACACTATATAGATTATCCCTGCTGCCTAGTGTTTCCCCTGATCCCCATTCTGTTTAAGTGTTGTTCATGCTCTAGTTTAAAGAATCGTATATGATGCCAAATAGTTCTTGACACTTTCCATTCTCCGTTCAGTTTATGTGCCATTCAGGCAGAAAACTGAGAGCGCTCCCTTGTGGCTAGTGTTTCCCTATCCTGATCCCTATAATGTTGAAGTGCCATTTTGTCACAAAATGAAGAGTTCTATTTGATGGCTAGTGCTCACACTGCACATTGCTGCAGGATTTGCTTTATTAGTTTTGGGGTGCGTGTGGAAGTATGCCAGCCACCCCACCCACCATCCCTCACACATACATGCACATAAGCCCCTCCCCACCTGATCACATTCATAGACACAGTCTTACATTCACCCATACACACACACAAACACCTACCTACCCTTCCACCTCAGTGACCCCAACACTGCTACCTTCCAGGATACACACGCTCACATATGCAACCCCTCACATATACTTATGCACACCCACCCCAACACTACCGCATCACTAAAGTTCCCAACACCTACCTACCACAATGGATGAACATGACTTTTTGTCTTGTTCATTACTGCAAGCAGCCAGGATTCACCATTCTAATCTGTGCAGCCGAGTGATTGTCACTTGACTCTGTAAATGCTTTACCACAGGCAAATCCATGGGAGAGTACATGGCTAATTAGCATATGCCTCTCCCATGAAATTCCTCATTGACATCTAGCACAACCGTGAAGACAACCCATTGTTCATAGGTAGGTACTAGGCTATCTGCCCGAGGGCATTTATAAGCCTAGCCAGAGTGTGTCTGCTATTGCCGCCCCATTGATTAATTAACTGATCCTCTGTCAAGCAGAGCCAATGAAGTGATCCCAGGGGTGATTTCTCTGTTACCCATTCACTCGTCAAGGTTTCTCTTGAAGAGTGTTAGTGAGGGGCTCTGCCTAATGTAGTTTGGAATTTTGTTCCAAAGCATGGGGAGTCTCTGTGACAGGAATCTATCCCTCCAGCATGTTCTATTTATCGTTGTGGCAAGGTTTAGCTCATCAGAGCATGTGGCTTGCAGTGATTTGGATTTTTTTAGGTGGAGCATGTCCATCAATTCTGAGTTGGACATGGCTTTGTAAGTCAGGCAGAGATCACCTCTGAGTAAGCGATATGCCACTGAGTACAGCCGGAGTTTTGTCAGTCGGGCTGCATAGGACATATGTTTGAGGCCAGTAATCCTCTTGGTGAGGTACTTTTGTGGTCTCTCCAGCTGTTGGAAGTGTCTTGTGAGGTCATCCCAAATGGGGCATTGTACTCTATGATGGGTCTGATGAATGACGAGTAGAGGGGCACTATAACCTCTTTATTTCTAGATGTGACCCCTTTAGTAATTAGATGGGCCACATAGAAGGATTTCCTAACTACTTTGGCAATATGATTGTCAAAGGAGAGATTACTATCTACCTGGGTCCCCAGATCTCTTATTACCTCTTCTATATTAAGGGGGCTGCCACCTATGTGGTAATTCGTGGGTGTTTTGTTTTTCTCAAATGAGATGACTTTGCATTTTTTGGCATTTAGCTTGAGGCCATGACTTTGACACCAGGTGTCCATCTCAGTAAGGCCCTTTTGGAGGATGTCCGAGTCAGTTATGGCTCCCAGTTTGCAGTCATTGGCAAACTTGGTTAGCCATAGTCCTCCTGTCTTTGCCTGTACTTCTGAGAAGTATATGCTGAACAGTAGGGGTCCCAGGACCAAGCCTTGCCGGACACCACTTGTGACTGGTTTAGAGTCGGACCTGGAGCCTGCTATTCTTACTGTGTGAGTTCTGTCTGTAAGCCAGTTGGCAACCCATCTCGTGACGTAGGGGTTTATGTTCAGGCTGGTGAGTTTTTCTGTAATACCTGAGTGGGGAATGGTGTCGAAAGCCTTGGCGAGGTCAAGGTAGGCTGTGTGAACAACCTTTCCCTCATCTATGGCCTTGGTGACTGTCTCAAAGAAGTCAACCAGGTGTAGTAGGCATGATCTGCCCCTAACAAAGCCGAACTGGGTCGGGGTCAAGTGTTTGGAGGTTCCCAATGTCTTTGTTAATGAGTTCCATGATTATGCACTCCATAGCCTTGCAGACCAGGCTAGTCAGGCTTATGGGGCGATAGTTACCAGGGTCAGTTGTGGCCCCTCCTTTGTGGAGTGGAATAACCATTTCTGTGTGCCATTCTATGGGCACGTAGCCTGTGGAGAGACTGAGGTTGAACAGCGTGTTTAGGTGAGGGGGGTTAGTTTGTTCTGTAGTTCATGCAAGACGCAGCCTGGGACACCATCTGGCCCCATTGACACTGTGTTTTTGGCTTTTGAAAGGGCTATTTTCACCTGTGCGTCTGTGATTTCCGGGACACTACACTTTTCCAGTATTGTTGTGGACCCTTTTGGGGGTGAGAGGGGGGTGAAGTTTGTACTGAATCTATCTGCCAGGATGTTGACAATATCAGTAGGTTCAGTATATTTTGTGCTATTTTGCACTAGTTCAGTGTATATCTGCAAGTTGCCACTTAGATTCTTAACATAGCTAAACAAGACTTTGTGGTTATCTTTTGAATCCTTGGTTATTTTTCTTTCGAAGTTAGCATTAGATGATTTTATGAGGGACCTTAGTTTCTTACTGATACTGATCATTGATGTCTTTCCTTCTTGGGATTTACTTTTTTTCTGAACTTGTTTCCTCCTCCTATTGTATAGCCTGTTTATGGCAGGGGTCCACCAGACTGATTTCCTTCTGTTAGAGGAGTGAGTCTTGGTTTTGCTAGGGATGGCACGATCCATGCATCCTTGTAGGTGCTCATAGAGTGCATTTGTAAAGGTTTCTGCATCTTGGGCAGCATTATCCTTTGGCGTGGGGGCTGTGAAACTTACCGCCTCTGCCTTAAGTAAGGTGAAGTTTGCTTTAGCAAAGTTTTTTACTGTGGTTTCCTTAGTTGGGGGTGGTGGTGGGGTGTGGGCATCCAGAGTGATTAGTTTATGGTCTGATCTAACCAGTGACGGGTTGACCTCCGGTGTGGAACACCTGTCACCCATGTTTGTGATGACCAGGTCCAATATGTTTTCACCTCTGGTAGGGGAGTTTACTAGCTGATCCAGGGCATTTGAGTTTATGAATTCCAGGAAGCACTGGGCCTGGGAGTTTGTACTCTAGCAGTTTTCCCAGTTAATGGTAGGATAATTGAAATTGCCCAATATCAGGGTTTTCAGTAGGACCTTCTTGTTTTCCAGTGTCTCCAGAAACGTGAAGTGGTGGTCCTGGGTCATGGAGGGTATTCTGTAGCAGGCCACAATTTGCATTGCAGATTTGCCCATTGTTAGTTGCACATGGATGATCTCAGAGGTATCATGCTGCTCCACTAACCTGGAGGTGTAGGTATCCTTGATGAATATGGATACACCCCCTCCTTTTGTGTTTTGGTCCGTGCTCTGTGGCCGAAATGTGTGGTACGAGTTATATCCCGGTAGTGCTGGGGTGCTCTCTAGAGCCTTGAATCAGGTTTCAGTTACTACACAGATGTCAATGTTCTCCACGTCTCTACTTAGGAGTGCTTCGAGCAAGTGCATTTTGAGATTTAAACTCCTGGCGCTGAGTAGCATAGCTTCAGTTTTTTGTTAATTGTGCTGTTTACAGAGGTGGGTTTGACTTTTGAGCCTTGCCTAAAAAAGGCACTATGGAGGCAGCAAGAGCCTTGGCCAGTATTCGAAAGCCCATGGGTGACAGGTGCAAAATGTCTCTTGCGGAGCAACGGGGCTTTTCGAGCATGTCATCCCAGGCTGACAGACACTGGATCCACTTTGAATGACACCAGAAGCTTAGCCAGTTGTTGAAAGTGATCATTTTCTCTTTATACTGAGGTATCATTCTTGGTGAGGGCAGGCTGCTACTCAGGGTCAGGGTCATACCAGCCTGGGCTACATGATCAGAGAGCTCTTCCATGTCTCTTTTCATGTAGTCCAGGGAGGTACGTCTCAGGTCATTCACCCCAAAATGAACAATGACAGAGTCATATTTGTGCTTGTTTCTGGAGTGACCTGAGTGCTTGTGTTATGTGGCGGATTCTGGCTCTCGACAAGCAGGTAACAGTAACCTCCTGCTTGTCCAGCCTAGTGAGTGGGACATCAGTGTGCCTGACTATAGAGTCACCTATTACTAGTGTGTTAGGTATGTTATTTCGCCTTAAGGGCTGTGATTGTGCAGCACACTGATTTTGTGTTTTATGCGTTGTTTGTGACGGGAGGTGCAGGTTGTTTGGGTGTCTGCTTTGGAGGTCTCTGTTGCTTTTGCAGGTTTTTATTTAGTGCCTCCGAGTATGATTTTGTGTATTTATGTGTATTTCTTGCCAGTGCTGGTTTAGTAGGCCTGTGTGTGGCTGGAGTGATTGTCACTTGACTCTGTAAATGCCTTACCACAGACAAATCCGTGGGTAACTGCCATTGTAGTGCTGCACATCTTCTTGTGAAAGCTCTACGGTAGAGTTGTCTCTGAATTCGAAAAATTTACTAAGTGTACTCCTGTAAGCAACTTTTATGAATTACTGCCATAGTATGCAATTGTGGATTATGTTCATGCATTATGGTTCATTATGGCTGTGGGCTATGGCGTCCGGTAAGGGGAGGGGAATTAAAGGTGCAGTTGCTTGTGTGTTGGTCTCTGGTGGATCAGCTCTGTGGAAATAACTTGCATAATTATTGCTTTTTCCTACAAGGCTGCTGATTTTCTAGTGTTTTTTTTTTTGCTAGCTGCTGTATTGCAGCTGACACCTGATAGCATTAGTTGTTAACCTGTATTTTACTTTGCTGTGATACTTTCTTTGTCATGTAGTGTTATCTGTACTCACAACTTACATATTCAGGACTGCTCAGTATCATAACTGTACTCCATTAAAATTACTGATTAATTTGGGTTCACATACACTGAATGTGAAAAATCTGTAATACCTAAACAGCAACATCATTGTGAGAAAGGAAGTGTCACCTTGACTAAATTATTTCTAACAATTTAAGAATTTTAAACTACTTAATGTGTTTTTCATACCTATGCAGCTGGACTACTAAATGTGATTATTGGGTCGCAGGAGTACTGATGTGGACAAGCAGTTGGGAGAAAAGACTTAACTATAAAGGCAGTAAGCAACCATTGCCTTTTTTTTGTTCCTCTTAACTGCTAGGAGCAAATGAACAATATCTCACTATAAAAAAAATATTGCTTCACTTTAGCATCTTTCAGTATGCATATAAGTGGTCATATTGTGGACACTATGTGTGTGCTTTTTTCAAAGTGCAAAGGCAAATCCTCTTTCTGAAAACATAAAGAAAAATCTAATTCTTGTCTTAGTGAGTATATTAAATCATGGTTTCCAGGACTGGCCTTTGGTCAACTGGCACACTAGGCAAAAGGTCTGCACAGCGCCCCCCAACACCAGCCTGAGCCCCCCTCCTGGTCTACCTACACCATCCAGATTACTGAAAAGCACCCCTCCTAGAGTGGTGCCCTAGGCAGTCGACTAGTTGGCCTATGCCTAAGGCCGGCTATGATGGTTTCAAATGAGACAGAAATGATCCAAGTCATGTGGGCTATATCCTTCAAGAAATGAAGACATGCCAGTTACTTGCAGCCCAGTGAAAGTGCATGTGTGTGTACACATGCAGGTATTGTACAGTGAGTGACAGGAGTACTAAACCTATGAATGCTGTTAATACTAGTCAGCAGTCTGTTAAAGTGTGACAAATAGTTTAGCAGTGGAATGCAACAAAGCTTAATGCTTAACTGTTATTTGTGTAGAATCTACTTTTTGTCATTGTTCTAGCAATAAACTTATGAAACATACTGCTGTAGTAGAAGAGACAGAATTACTGGGATTATTGGACTCAGGAAGCATAATTTTTTTATTTATTTCATGTTGTTAAGTGGTCTGGTTGCTATACTCTTTTCAGCAACAACCAGGACCAGTCATGGAAACAACAGATGTTCATCATATTGATCTCTGCTCAATAGTCTTAGCTATATGGTTATATCTTGCCACGGATATAACAGCCAGCCAGCTTCCAAAGCTTCAGGGAACCTTCCCCACACCCAAACTGACAGACAGCTTAAGCTGAGCAGACTAAGACAACTGTGGGTACCAAGCCCTTCAGAACTTTACTGCTACCAAACATACCTCTCCATCTGGAAACATAAGAAAATCTGGACAAAGCCCCAAGAAAAGTAGGTACAACTGGCCAAAAATCTGTACACTGATTAACATAAAATTTACCCCACGCACTCCAGTGGAATTGTGGGATTCTAGGATTCAAACGCAAATTGAAGAATAGACAAAAATATTAAACAATATATAACCACAATAGTGTTTTATTAAAACATTTGAATATGTATCAAACTTTGAACTTGTATAAAACTATAATACAGTTGTCTTTTATAAAATTAAAATTAATTGGATTGAATTGAGAGAGATGAAAGCTGACAAACAACAGCAGACCCCATGTAAAAAATTAGAAAAGGGGAGGTGATGATGATTTAATTCCAGTCAAGCTTGCATTGTACTAGTTAGCCAACAGGTTCATAGTTACTATGTATCTCCTTCAAAGGAGGACACTCTCAGGACTGCAGCATCCACCCACTTTAAAAGTACAACACAGTACAGTATCAGCAATCCATCTACATACTGTGGGAGTAAAACCCACAGACTTCTGCATCAAAAGCAAGTGTACTATCCATTGTGCTACTAACAATGCAAGCAGACTTGGCATAAGCAGCACTAAACTTCTCTTCTCCTGAAGCTCTCAGCTCCTTGTAAAATCCACTGCTCCATTATATCTCTCAACTTTGCAGCACAGGAAAGCTGGAAAAAGCAAACATTTATTTATTTTTTTTTTTTTGGGGGGGGGGTCAAGGGCCCAAAAACCAGGGACACATTTTAAACATTGCTTGTATAATCTTGGAAAGTTGTTAGAATAAGATGTTTTGTGTTACCATGCCTTTCCTGAAAGATAGGAAAACTGAAACTTAAATGGTTATCATTATTTAGTGAATTCAGTTCACACTGATTTGCTAGGAAAGCACACATTTTAAGAGGAACAGACCAAAAGTTATATGAGCCAAATATTCCAGACATTGTATCACAAGGAACCAGAAGTGGTGGTATGGGTAGGGAATTCAGGCTCTTGTTCCTTGTACCTAAGATGCAGGGTTTGAATCTGAGTAACACTAACCATCAGGTATACTTAACTGGGGTATTTTAGGTGCGCACACACACACGGCTGGCAGTAATAAGTAGCCTAGCCCCTTAAGCGGTGGACTAGCGGCAATAACTATAGTAAATCAGTCCCCTAGCTATGCACTGCACTGAATAACAAGGGAACCACTCTGCTTAAATAGATTCTAGCTATGCACTGCACTTTCATAACAGCAACACATACACAGTTCTGCTGCACTGAATGACAAACCTCTGTCAGCAGATTTCTGTTGTTACTGTGCGTAAAAGACAGATGCCGATACACACACACACACACACACATATATATATATATATATATATATATATATATATATATATATATATACACATACACACACACACATATATATATAATATATATATATATATATATATATATATATATACATACATACATATATAATATATATACATATATACATACATATATATATATATATGTGTGTGTGTGTGTGTGTCTTCCAAGCAAAAATCCTAAGCCTTCTAGACTTTGCCACATATTTTGGAGCCATACAGCTATCCTCCCATTGTTCCTTTGTAAATTGCTTTTCCCGCTCTCTTCCCAATCTTTTCTAATCTCCTCTGATTAATTTTTATAGTTATCATGCAGTTTGTATATGCCCTTCTAATTATCCCTTTTTAACAGCAGCCCTTAAGAGTAAATCTAAATCTCACGCAGACAGCATCAGATAAAACGGATCTGCTGCACTGAATAATGAACCACTGTCTGGTCTGCTCTGTTAGCATGCGTAAACAACAGATGCTGCTGCAAAAATACACATATACAGTTAGCCTATTTTTTTTTCATTATAAGCTGGGACCATAGTGTGCGTATCAGATAGCAAACAATTCTTTTTTTCTTTTTTTTCTTACCTGGAGGCTGAGCCGATTTCTCATCCTGATCTGCGGCATGTAGTCTGGTGCTGGGAGGACACTGCAAAACTTTTAAAATCTGCACAGCTGCCATTGCTGCTATATTCCCTCCAAAACAGTTCAAAATAAATATCTGATGAGTCTAACGAAGCTGATGTCATTCAAGCATGCCGCCTGTAGGCTGGTGATGCGTGATGACATCAGCCATAAATTTAAAGTTGTAATACAAAAAAAAATTGGGAATTAAAGAGGCCACTCGGAAATTTGTAACACCCCATTATTTTGCCCTCAAAACTGGTAAATACCGAGAATCTGTATGGTTGAGAGGTATGCCACTAAACAGTATGCTCCTCTGAGGCTTTCAAGGATTTGACAGTCTGCTAGTGTTGTTCCTTTGCTGGGCAAATAAGTCTCCCTTTGGGGAAAATACTTTCAGTTGTAATAATTTTGTCTATTGTTGGTACTTTTCTTTTCTGAAAAGCTAGTTTATAGCAGAAAACTGTACTGTACTGTATTTTTAAATGGGAGTGCTTTTTTCCTGTCAGTTTAAACGTTTAAAGTAATTGAAAAACATATTTTTCTGTGAAGAAATTGTGTTTATTTTACTTTGTAGGACTTACCAAGAGTTGTAAAGTGCTTTTTACTGCGTCCCTCTGTGAAAAAAGTGACTTTTAAATACTTTTTTAACTGGCATTTGCTGCTTGTTTTCCCAGGAAACATTTTTGGCTTGACAATGGAATAATCTGTTGGTTCCATGGTCAGGTCTTCTTCCAGCCCTAAAAAGAAAAAGTCAAGCAAACAGTCTTTGTCATCACAGCAAGCTAGCAATTTGCTTCCACTGCAGATGGGTGACTCTGCAGTGACCACTCATCTTTTACCCCACACCTACAGCTTCTGCAACTACTATTGACTAGGGTAGTTATGTCCTCCGTGACTGTTGTGGGTCTCCTCAGGGCAAGGGAGATCCACCTTTGTCAGTCATAGGAGAGGGAACAGGGAAGGCTTCCCTATTTTATCAAAATGTGCCCATCCCCGGGGAAGCTGTTGTCACCATTAATAATATTATTGGTCCCATTTCTTCTGTAAAAAAGAAAGAGAAAACTAAACATGTATCTGCCCTCCCTAAACTTCCTTAAACATGAGTAGTTTACTGGGTCTGTGCAATTGTTTTTCATAAGAAAATACCATGAGATGTTACAGAAGGAATTTCCAGAACCTGCACCCATTCGTCCACTTATGTCATTTGGAGGATATGTGTTTTGCCTGTAATGTTCCAATCTGTCAGCCAACTTGCCCCTAAAAGGGCAGATAGGATATATAAAGTTCTACAGTCTTTTAAGATTTTATACAATCTTCCCAAATGTGATCCAGCAGCTATAGCTTTAATTAATCCTTCTGCTGCTAAACATTTGGCTAATTCCAATCCTACTGGTTCTGATAAGAATGGGAAAAGTATTGAAATGTATGGGGGAAAAGTATATGCTTCTGCAGCTTTGATTTTCAGAATCTTGAATTGTCAGGCTCATATGTTAAGGTTTGTCCTGACTAATTGTGAAAGTATGAGGAATGTTGTGTCTACAGTTTCTTCTTGTGAGGAAAAATCTGATCTGATGTCTTTTTCATTGATTCTTCAACTGATGGAGTCATATCCGAGACTCTGATCCAACTTGGCCGCTTCAACCAGATCATTGGATCCAATAACTCTGAAGCTCCTCCCTTTACCCATAATGCCCTGCTAAAATAACATACCTCATATATCGTTTACAGCCATTCAGCTTCAGGCATGGATCCTGTTACTGTCAAGTTTTAAAGTCTGATATAGCTTTTTTGAAACTTGTTATATCAGGTTTTTTTCTGTTATATGTTTTTTTTTGCTTCTCCTACCTCTTACCCTTAATCTTTTTAGCTAGTTTCCATACTCTTTTTAGCTACCATTTGTCAGTACCTAGTTAAAGTACCATCATTTGTACTCTTTCCTTTTTGACTGCTCATTTGAATACTTCTTTTCTACCATTGTTGGTAGTCTTTTGCTAACTTCTTCCCTTTTTTTCTGTCACTCACAAAACAAACAAAAAAAAGTTTTTCTACCTTCTATAATTACACAACAATGGATAACAAGCCAATTGGGTGTGCTATCTGTGGGCATAAGCTTTCCAACTCAGATGCCAACAGGGAATGCATGTATTGTTTAGGCGTCATACACTTGGGTGTGGATTGTTTATTCTGCTCTGGATTTAACTCCAGAGCCTTAACTGATTGAAAGAATAAATTAGTCTTGAGAGGCCTTTCTCCTTCCTCTATTTCTTCAGATGCTGGGGTTCAACCCCCTACCAAAAAAATCTGACAAGGGTAAGCCAGATTCATCTGCCACATCTGCCATGGAAAAATAGTCCTGTAAGAGGTCTCCAGACCATTCTTCCTCATCAGCTTCTTCATCGGAGCCTTCTACTAAGCTGCATAAGAAGTCAGATCTGTCTACTTCAGATCCAGCAGTTTCAATCTCCTGGGATCAGTACCCCTCCACTCCTATCTGATCCAGTTTCGTCACAACTCCCCTTTTTTTTCCTGGAGGGGTGTACATAGGCACTTCAGACCTCCATCCACCACATCATCTCTTAGATCTTCCAGAAGCTTATGAGAAGCCGATATGGCTAGGATGATGAAGTTTCTCAGAGCACAGTTCCAGATGGGGTTACTCCTGGTCCTGACTTCACCGGATTCTTGAGCCGCTCTTCATACACTTCCCTCTTTGTATATCCTTCTCTGATCCACCCCAGTATTTTTGGAGCCCTTGGATCCGAAACCACTGGGGGTGTCTTTAGCGGATCCGAAGATGGCCTGTTCTTCGACTCTGGTGGTTTCCCTGAATCAATTGGCTCTGAGCCTTTCAGAGACAGAAGACTCTTAGAGATAAAGAGTTGGCAGTGAGTTTAGGGGGTTGAAATTGACTCCAAACCTTTTAGGGCTGTCTCTTCCCCTCAGGGCTTTTGCCCTGGAGAGCTCAGGTCCAACTCTTTTCTCAGGTGGAGTACTGGCGGAGTTGTAGGAGCTGACAGTTTGAAAACTTCCATCCCTTTGCCATCGACTTCTGTGTCCCTTAGGCATTCTGCCTTTGAAATTGTGGTGAGGGCTTTCTCTTTGTCCAGAGAAGGGACATCCTGCCCCTCTTGGATCAGACCACTTTGCCTCACCCAGTTCTATGCTCTGAGCCTTGTTCATCCATTCCACTGGGACAGCCAGTCTGATATAGTCTTCATTCGGTCCATCAGGACATCATCATCTCTTCCGATACTTCCCCAGAACACCTACTGACGAAGTTCCTTGGAAGAAATCATGCAAGAGGAGACATCTAGATTCTCCTCAGGAATCTGTTATGGAGGACAAGGATTTTGATGGGGGGGGGTCCCCTAGATCTCTACCTGATGCCGTCTCCTTTGGAAACATCCTGGAGCTCTGACACCCCCTCCTAGGAAGAATCGATAATGTTCTTCATGTTTCACTGTTGTAGTCCTGCCTTGTGGGATTTCCTGCTGTGAAAGCCCTTGGCCGGCACAACTTCCAGAGACTTTTTTCCCTCCTCTAGAAGTAAGCAGATTCCCTATCTGAAGTCACTACATTTGGGTAAAAAGGGAGTTGGTCAGCGCCATGACCTCAGTTCTTTCTTGCTGTTGGAGCCTCAAGCAGAGTAACAGTCAGTGCGTCAGTTGGTCCCCACCAGAGAAAGAAGACTCCAGAAAGCTAAGTACCCCATTGGGTAACCTTTAATGTATTGTTTGACTAATGTCAGAGGAAGTTAATAATTGTCTCTGCTGTGACAAACAGGTACCACACTGAGACATTCACTCCTCCTGTGTGACTTGCTGAGGCCATAACACAATATCCCCAACTGTCATATTTGTGCTCACTTTAATAGCAGAACCATTAAGCGTAGGGTCGAGATTATGGTTAGGCATATTAGTGAGTCATCAGTCCATCTGCATACAGTGGGGTATGCTGGTTGAGCTGAAATGGATCTGCCTAGATGGAGAAAGGAAAAGCACTTTAGGTCTATAGCCTCAGACAATGCTTGTTGGCAGTTGGCCCGTCCTCCTAGGCTTGTTATCGCCAAAGAAGGTGAGGGGCTTTCACAGCCCCCTTCCATGGCCGAGTTAGTGGCACAGGCATCTATTGAGACCCGTACAGAGTCCAGTATGTCTCCAGGTCCCTCAACTTCTTTCCAAGCTGAAGGTCTGAGTTATCGGTTTGGTCTGGGACCGCTTTGCAGGCTTGGTTTCCGATGACTGTTCAAAGACTGATAACAGTTTATTGCATTGCCAAGACATTTCTACAGTTTTTCACCTTCAGGAGTCTGTCAGTCCAGGGGTGGAGGTCAGTCATAGACCACAACTGAAGGCCGTTCACAAGAAAGGTACTCCCACCCTGTCTTAGCCTTGGCCTACCAGCTCCCACTCCCAGGGCTACCAACAAGACCTTGTGAGGTTGGCTGAGGATTTAATTTCCCAGGTTAGATCCAGGTACCTTTCTTCTCTTGAGTCCTGACCAAGTAAAAGTAAAAGAAACACCCCTACAGAAGAATGTTCTGATTCTTTGGACTCAGATGAGGAGTTTGACTAGGCTGAATGCACCTTTCAAGAAAATGTTCCTTTTTACCTCCTATGGGGATTCTGACTTAGAAGAAAACCTTCCATCAGCTTCCCCCCAAGAGGATATTTCCTTTGGGGAAACCTGGCATACCTTAAGACCTTAAGGAAACACTTCAAGTGGGAAGCTCAAGACTACCCACAATCAAAGAAAAGGATTAGGGAATTTCTCAGCTTTTCTGAGTAAAAACCCCTTGCCATTCCTCCAGTCTTAGAGGTGGTAGATGATGTCTTCCAGGATTCTTCCTTGAAACCAGACACTCTTCCCCTATTCCTAGAAAACACAACAGATTTTACAGGGTTCTAGATACTCACAATCACCTCTTTAAGAACCCTGTAGCAGACCCAGAAGTTGTGACTCCAAGCCCTAATGGAGCAAAAGCTAGCTCCTCCAAGAATCCCTTGCCTACTGACAAGGAAAGTAGGGCCTGAGACAAATTGTGTAAGAAAATCTATACATCTGCTATCCTTGTTTGAGGGCCTTGAACTATTAGTTTCATATGGTTAAGTACCAAGAAACTATTCTTGATCTGATGAAACATAAATTGATTGACATTGAAAACAAGGGCCCCTCTAAGGAGCTGTTAGATCTTTGTGGTTAATGTTCTCAGGTAGTAAACACTGTCTGCACTGTGCTGTGATGTGTTGAAGCCTCCATTAGGGCAGCAGTCGCAGGTTCCGTCATCAGAAGACATACTTGGCTGAGAGAGCAGTCTTTTTGATGCCCCATTAGGCAAAGATTTTTCTCTTTGGTCCCAAGGTTGAAGGTATCCCAAGAATGTGTGGTGCCCTCTTTCCTTCAAGAAAAAACTGCTTCCTTGCATCAGGAAGGAGTTTGCTTGGTGGTCCCAGGCATGTTCTTGTAATCCAGGTCTCCCCTTCAGGACCACACCTCAGGAATAAATTTTAATGATAGCTGCTTCAGAAATGGCTTGGAGAGCCCACTTCAACAGCTTTCAGACTCAAGACAGTTGAGACTCCAAATTCAGATAAAACACATTCATTTTAAAAGAACTTAAAGCAGTCCAAAAAGGCCTGATTGTATTCCAGAGGAAATGGAAACCTGGAGCCCTACTGGTGAAGACAGACAATACCATGATTATGTGATACATAAACAAACTGGGAAGGACCCAACCTTACCCACTTTACTGCCTAGCCATGGATGTTTGGGAAACAGCTCACTCCCTAGGGTTGCACCTTTGTTGCTCAGTACCTACCAGCAAAAAGCAACCAGATAGTGGATCACCTCAGCAGAAGCATGTCAGATCCCCACAAGTGGCACCTGCATCAGGAAGTCTTTCTCAGCATAGCCAAACAGTAGGGTGTACCACAAGTAGATCTTTTTGCCACAAAAGAAAATGCTAACTTGACAAAGTTTTGCTCTGGGAACAAATTGAAACTTGGAAGACCGGTGTCTTCCTATCACTCGGAGAGGCCTTTTTTCACTATGCCTTCCTTCCAATACCACTGCTCCCCAGGGTATTGCTAAAGATATGGGAAGAGGGTCCAAGTGTAATCCTGATTGCCGAAGATTGGCCCAAGCAATACTGGTACCCTCTGCTTCTCAGCCTAACCAGCATGGAGCCATGGCAGCTGCCACAGACGTGGACTTACTAATGCAAGACATGGGCAAGAAAATACATCCCAACCTGTAGACACTGAGATTGTCAGCATGGATGATGCCTTGATCTTTTGGAAGGAACATCTCCTTGACGAACAGGTCCTGGACATTCTAAAAGAGCCCTGAAGGCTTAGCACTAGGAAGCCTTAATGTGCCAAATGGAAAAGATTCACACTTTGATGTAGACAGAAGGCACAGAACTCTCATCTGGCTTAGATTCCTATCATCCTATCTTATTTCTCCAGCTTCTTTGAAAAGGCCTGTCTTACTCCTCCAGTAAAATGCATGTTTGAGCTATATCTGCCTTCCCAGCCTCCTCTCTTTTCTCACCCCCTCATGAAACAGTTTCTGAAAAGGGTTGTCCACATTAGGCCTCCCAGGAAACCTCTAGTCGCTCCCTGGGACCTCGGTTTTATTTTTGAAAAACTTAGCCTTTCACCCATTGAACCAGCTGCTTCCACTGAGTTAAAGGTTTTGATAAGACTGCTTTCCTACTAGCTATTACCTCAACCAGAAGGGTGTCTGAGCTTCAGGTCTTCATGTGTGTGGAACTTTTCATCCTCTTCTAGCCAGACAGAGTCTTTCTCAGGACTAACCCTTCCTTTATTCCCAAGGTGGTGACAGAAACTTTGTTAAATCAATCCATAAGTTTGCCTACTTTCTTCCCCAATTCCCAAAACAAGGGAAATAGAATCCTCCATTCTTTGAATCTACATAGGCAACTGTGTTACTACTTAGACAGAACCAAGAGTGTCAGGAAATCAGAGCAACTTTTTGTGTCCTTTGCCAGACCAGTTTCAAAACAAACCATCTCCAAATGTATCTCCTTTTGTTACAGCTGTGACGCCCATGCACCGGCCCAGCAGTCAAGGAGCCTCAATCCTCACCACTGGCCCAGCAATCAAGGAGCCTCAATCCTCACCGCAAACACCAGTGAGGGGCGTCCACATTGGGAAGGATAACAAATATACGCACACAGTAAAGTACAATTTCCCTTAAGACCATACAAAGATCTCAGTCAGTCTGGGGCTGGTTTCTCCCTTTCTCTCCATATCCCCAATAAGACTCCCCACTGGCACAGCTATAGCATCCAGATCTCCACCTAGTGGTCAAGCTAAAACCTCCAGCACCCTCTCTGTCCAACCAGTGCTTCATGTCCCTGCCCAAGTAGCTGACACACACACACTTTGAGATATGAGTTATATACAAACACACAAACGCTCCTGGGAAAGATTGGCACAGGTTTTCCAGCTGTGCCTCTTCTGCCCAGACTATATGGTACTACCACTTGCCACCAACCACTAATATCAGCTACTAATAAGGCCCTAATCAAAGGGTGTCCAATTATTGTGCAATATTATTATCCAAATGGTAAGTGTGACGAACAGCAAGGGCTTATTTGGTGTGGGTTGGACAGCATCACTATATACATGCAATGGACTCTAGAGCTTAAATTATCTCCACATAAAACAGCCACAGTTGAAAATTTAAAAAATATTTAATAATAAATAATAAGAACACAAGACAATACTTCTTACTACACAGTGCTAGTCAAGAGTTCAGAGATCACAGAAAAATGCTTAAAATAATACAGTAGAAAAGTTCTGACGTCAGTATAGAAAACAGCTAGACTAGACTTAGTATTTCCTATCTATATCTACAAGCAAACACAGTTCTAAAATAAAATTGCATATAGAGCAAGGCAGTGCTGGTGGTGATATCAGTTCTGAAAACAAATGCAAAATGCTCTGATTCTCTGTGTCCTTAAATTGATAACACAAATGCCACTGACTTGCTTCAGATTACATCATTATTTTCTGTTTCCTAGGGTAACAGAAACTCAGAGTTTAACAGCCCATTTGATCTTGCAGCTGGTCAGGAAGCCAGAGCAATAAAAGACATTATACATGTAAATTCTAGCCATTAACTCTGGTCTCAAAACAATAGGAAGAATTCCTTCATTCAGATATCTCAGCTCCCAGTTTTGAGATCAAACAATTATACAATGCTTGACTTATCAGCTTTCCTCCAGCAGAGTGCAATGTGGTTACATTTTTGAAGTTCAACACTTAACACCATTTTCTTCCATTTAAGAGAACAAACTTGTGGCTTATATTAATATTTACAAATTTATTTATTTATTTTTATTTATTTATCATTTGTTGACCGGGAAAGTCGACGGAAGTCCGAGACTAGGTTCCTGGAGCCTGTTTTCAGCGGAGGCCCGGGGAGAAATGCTCCAGATGCATGTCTTTGGAATGGTGACAGAATTATCTACAAAATTCTATCTGGCTAGGCTGGCAGCCTTCACATATCTCTCGCCCCCCCCCCAGAGAACTCAAGCTAGTTTTTCAAGTGACCCTTGAGAAGCGTTGCTTGAGAGGGTTAGGTCTGTCTGAGTATACCTTACCCCATTCCCTATCTTGAGAGCCCGCATTAGCATTGCTACTCCCACTACAGTGCTGCACTGACATATATGCTTGCAACCCTAGGCTCCAACTTAGCAACTTGGCATTTTGCTGGGTGGCTCTCTGTAACCATGTTAGGGGATTGATCTGTCACTACAGTGAATTTTCTTCCCTACGGGTAAGGCTAAAGTTTCTGCAGTGCCCACACTATACTAGACATTCCTTTTCTACAGCTGCATAGCATTCCTCCCTGGGTTGGAGCGTGTGACTGAGCTAAACCCCTGGGCACTCTTCTCCTTTTGAAGAAATCTGGCTAAGTACAGCCCCCACCCCATGATTTGAAGCATCTACCTGAACAACAAATTATTTGCTGTATTCTGTACTGGCTAATACAGGGGGTCGTCCCAAGGCTTCTTTAAGCTTTTGAAATGCCTGCTCACATGCTGTGGTCCACACTACGTTATCTGGCCTGTTCTTTCTGGTCAGGTCTGTGAGGGGAGCAGCTATGGTACTATAACTGGGGACAGACATTCTGTAGTACCCTGCTGTCCCTAAGAATGTCCTCACCTGCTTTTTGGTAACAGGTGCAGGCCATGCTGGAATGACTTCCACTTTGGCAGGTTCTGGTCTGATCTTATCACTCCCCACTCTATCCCAGGTAGGAGACCTCTGCCATACCCACCTGACATTTGCTGGGTGTAATGGTCAACCCTGCCCTCTGTAGTCTGCCCAGCACCTCCTTGACATGTTGAAGGTGCTCTTGCCAGGAATGGCTGTAGATGGCAATATCATCTAGGTAAGCAAAGGCAAACCCTCCTGCTCCTTCTAGGATGTGATCTACTAGCCTCTTGAAAGTTGCTGGGGCATTTTCCATCGCAAAGGGCATCTTTGTGAACTCATACATGCCAAAAGGAGTCACAAAGGCTGACTTCTCTCTAGCACTGGGAGTCAAGGGCACCTGCCAGTAACCCTTGGTAAGATCAATGGTTGTAAGATACTTAGCCCCACCCAGCTGCTCTAGGGCCTCATCTATCCTAGGCATAGGATAAGGATCAGACTCTGTGTGACTATTTAATTTCTTTTAGTCCACACAGAGCCTGGTGCTGCCATCCTTCTTTGGCATCAGCACCACTGGGGAGACACAGGGACTGTTGAACTCTTGAATTACCCATAGTTCCAACATTTCCTGTATCTCCTCCCTCAGAGTCTGTTTGACTCTCTCAGGCATCCTGTAAGGGGCCTGCTTAATGGGCCTTTGGGGTCCTGTATCCAGCTGGTTCTGCACCAGGTGGGTGCACCCTGGTTTCCCAATCAATATGCCCCAAACCCCTGTAACAATGCTTGGATTTCTCAAGCCTGGGTCAGAGATAGCTGCTGGGACATTGCTACTCCTTCCACTGAGGTGTCAGTCCGAGCCTCACTGATGATATCACTCACCAGATCTCCTTCAGACCCTCTTGCAATCCGCTGCAAATGCTCAGCACAAGGGTCTCCCAAACATGGTAAGGTTTCATCATGTTAACATGGTACAATTTGTGCCCCTGCCTCCTGCCTAGCATTTCCACGATGTAGTTAACATCTCTTACATTTCATACCACCTTGTAGGGTCACTCCCAAGCTGCTTGCAGCTTGTTGTGTCTGACAGGAATAAGAAGCATTACCTGCTGCCCTACAGCATACTCTCTAGCTCAAGCATTCCTGTCATACCATACATTTTTCTGTTGTTGGGCTTCTGCCAGGTTCTCCTGGGCCAAGCCCATGGGTTCCATGCCCTGTCCTGAGGTTTAGGACATATGCCACAACAGACGCCTTGTGAGATTCACACTCACCTTCCAACTCATCATGAATGAAATCTAGAGGTCCCTTCACTCTAAGCCCATATAACAACTCAAATGGTGAAAAACCTGTGGATTCCTGGGGAACTTCTCTGTAAGCAAACAACAGATGGGGCAAATATTTGTCCCACTCCCTCTTAAACTGGTCTGCAAATGCCTGTAGCATGGGCTTGAGCATAGAGTTTACCCTCTCAACAATACCATTAGCCTGAGGATGGTAGGGGTGGTCTTCAGGTGCTTCACTCCACAGTACTGCCACAGACAAGCCAGTAGGTCTGGAATGAAATTGGCACCTCTTTCAGTCAGTATTTCTTTTGGGAAACCTACCCTGCTGAAAATATCTAACAAAGTATTTGCCACCTTTTCTGCCTCAATAGAGGACAAAGCCACTGCCTCAGGGTATCTTGTAGCATAGCATAATCTACTGCCACTAGGATATACTTTTTACCTGTGGAACTTGCATAATATATATAGCTACCCTCTGAAATGGCTCCTTAATCACAGGCAAAGGCATCAAAGGAACTCTCACCTTGTCTCCTGCCTTGCCTACCTTTTGGCACTGCTCACAGGTCCTGCAGTACCCTCTTAAATCTCTGGAAATTCCAGGCCAATAGAAGTTCTGCATAATACGTCTCTTTATATGTTTTTGGCTAGAAGCACCAGATGATAGGCTCTACGCACTACCAACTGCTGTATTCTCTCACCTTCTAGCTCTCCCTCAGGGGGTCCACTCTCTATACAGTAACCCTTTGTCCCAGTATACAGATTCCCCCTTCCCTTGAGAATCAGGTCCCTCACTAGCTAACTCTCTCAGGCCTTGCAATCTAGGGTCTGAGAGCTGAGCCTTTCTCAACTCTCTCTTTGAACCGTCCTCAGCTCCCCTTCCATAGGAAGTATGGCATCCTTTGACAGTGGTGCCTCACTGTTAGCCTGGGTACTACTACTCACCTCTACCCTTGCAGTCCATCTGTCCAAGGGAGCATCAGTACCCACAAGCAGTTGTGGCTCACCTTCAGTCTCAGTGTTGTAGGATAGCTCCCTCTCTGAAGTAACCACCTCACCAGTCCTGGCTGCAAGTATGCGGTCTGTCTGGGTCTCCCCCAGGCTACCAGACTCACGTGCTTGTCTCTAAGCCTGATGCAGGTAACTGCACAACCACATGGTACTGCACTATCAAAATCATTCCCTATCAGGGCATCTGCAGGGATATCCTCAAACACACCTACTTGCTGACTTCCTTTTCCACCCTCCCAGTCAAGGTGAACCATAGCCAAAGGTATTTGGAATGGGATCTCTCCTAAAGCTCTGACTGGAGTAGATCGCCCAGGCAAGTAGTGCTCCTTTATAACCATTGCAGGCTTCACAATGGCTATGTCACAGGCTGTGTCTCTTTTAGCAATGGCCTCTTTGCCATTCACTACAACAGGATATAACCTCTTGTGGTAGTTGGCTACCCTTGTTGTCTCAAGACAACCTACTGTTGGCATTTTTGTCTTTCCCCACTTACTGTCTCTCTCACCTTTTGTTCCCCACCGTGCCTCTGTCGACATCTGTATGCCACATGGCCCCACTGGTTGCATTCAAAACATTTAACCCTAGGTCCTGGATGTGTACTGGGACTAGTGGCTTCCCCTGCTACTGGCAGATTTTGTTGGCACAGTCTGGTCTGCCCACCATGGGTTCTTTTAGACCCATGAGCAGTACGTGGGGTCCCTTTCCTTTGCAGGGATACATTGCTTGCTAGGTATAGGTCTCCATTCTTCCCCAACTCCTCTGAAGTAGCACATTGTCTATCAGTTAACCAGATCCTCATGTCCTCAGGCAATGTGCTAAGGGCTTGTTCCCTCAACAAAATGTCTGCCAGCCCTTTAAAAATGGTGACCTGACATCCACTCACCCACCTATGAAAATAAGTGCTCAGTTGAGCAACATATTCACACACACTTTCATCTGCCTTGCATCTGTGGTCACAAATCTTTTTCCTATAAGTTTCAGGTGTTAGCTTTAAGAATTCTAACAAACAATTCTTAACATGCAGTATAATTAAAACAGTCAACGTCAGACATTTTGGACAAAATAGTTACAGCTTTACTATGGAGTAAGGGGGTCAGGAACCAGACCCAGAGCCTTTGGTCAACACCATACTGTTTACATACCCTCTCAAACATATGAATGAAACTATCAAAATTATCCCCTTTTGTAAACTGCAGAAGAAATTTACTAACCCTTTGTGCTTCTGGGGTGCAGTTACTCCTTTCCCCATTACCTCCATGATTCTGGCGAAGAGTCAGTATCTCCTTTTCGTGCTGCCTCTCCTTTTCCACAGCTTCTATTTTCAAACATGTGGCCTTCAACTCAAATCTTTTTAGCTCCAGATGGATTTTTAAGTCCTCTGCACAAAGGTTGAGCTGTGCATTCCCTGAGTGTTGTACATCTCCACGGCCAGTCTGATAGTCCTCCTGGTTGCTGTTTTTTGATGCAGCTGTGCACATCTCAATCAACTGTCTCCTTGTCAGCGTTCCATACTTTTCTGCTGACATGCTTGCCTGCTCTCCCTGACTAAGCTCATAAATGAAGTAAAACAATTGTGATCTGAACTCTGAATATTCACTTTGTGGCTGAGTTAAAGTACAAAAAGCACCTTCAGTGATCACTGTACACAAGCTACAGGAATTCACTATTCACACGACTACAAGCCAATTAGTATGTGCCAACCAATTAATATGTGGTGTGGATATCCCACCGCTGCCAAACAATTAATATGCGATGTCCGTGCACTGGCCCAGCAATCAAAGAGCCTCAATCCTCACCATAAACACCAGCGAGGGGCACCCACATTGGAAGGATAACAAATACACACACAGTAAAGTACAATTTCCCTTAAGAGCACCCAGAGATCACAGTCAGTCTAGGGTTGGTTTCTCCTTTTCTCTCCAGATCCCCAATAAGACTCTCCACTGGCACAGCTATAGGGTCCCGACCTCTGCCTAGTGGTCAAGCTAAAACCTCTAGCACCCTCTCTGTCCAACCAGTGCTTCATGTCCCTGCCCAAGTAGCTGACACATACACACACTTTGAGATACGAGTTATATACAAACACACAGACACTCCTGGGGAAGGCTTGCACAGGTTCCCCAGCTATGCCCCTTCTGCCCAGACTATACGATAGCACCATTTGCCACCAACCACTAATAGCTACTAATAAGGCCCTTATCAAAGGGTGTCCAATTATTACTGTGCAATATTATTATCCAAATGGTAAGTGTGATGAACAGCAAGGCTTATTTGGAGTGGCTTTGACAGTATCACTGTATACATGTAATGTACTCTAGAGCTTAAATTAGCTCTACATAAAACAGACACAGTTGAAAAGTTTAAAAATATTGAATAATAAATAACACAAGACAATACTTTTTACTACACAGTGCTAGTCAAGAGTTCAGAGATCACAGAGAAATGCTTAAAATAATAGAGTAGAAAAGTTCTGACATCAATACAGGAAACAGCTAGACTAGACTTACTATTTCCTATCTATATCTACGAGCAAACACAGTTCTAAAATAAACTTGCATATAGAGCAAGGCAGTGCTGGTGATGTTGTCAGTTCTAAAAACAAATGCAAAATGCTGATTTTCTCTCTCTCTGTCCTTGAATTGATAACACAATACCACTGACTTGCTTTAGATTACATCATTTTCTGTTTCCCAGGGTAAGAGAAACTCCGAGTTTAACAGCCCGTTTGATCTTGCAGCTGGTCAGGAAGGCAGAGCAATAAAAGTCATACATGTAATTTCTAGCCATTAACTCTGGTCTTGAAACAATAGGAAGAATTCCTTCATTCAGACATATTGGCTCCAAGTTTTGAGATCAAACAATTCTACAATGCCTGACTTATCAGCTTTCCTCTCAGCAGAGTGCAATGTGGTTACATTTTTTGAAGTTCAACATTTAGCACAATTTTCTTCCATTTAAGAGAACAAGCCTGTTGCTTATATTAATATTTACAAATGACAGAATTATCTATAAAATTCTATCTGGCTAGGCTGGCAGCCTTGATAGAAAAATCCACTTTATATAACAGAACAGCAAAGCTTTCGGGTAGAACCCTTTGTCAATACTAATACATAGACATCACATTATCACAGTTTAAATACAGGTCGACAGTCACATGACTAGCAGCCCAATATAGTCATGTGACAACATTAGATAATTAATACAGAAATGTAAAGATATAAGACCATAAATCACAGTACAATGATTAAAAAGCAATAATGCTCAAATTATAAAACATTAGCACCTTCCAAACAATATTAAAACCATATTTCATAATTTAGTATGTTGTATTTTAACCAATATAGGTTTAAGACTAACCATGCTATTTAAACCTGGGGATGAATCAGAAGCAAGTCTCAAAATCCATTCATATTCCTTAATCTCCAGGTAATTATTCATGTCACCACCTCTAGATGTAGGGTAGATGGCATCAATGACCCAAAACATAAACCTATGCTCACTACCACAAATGGATATGTGTTTATATAGAGCGTTCTTGTCATAACATCTCCTAATCTCTGATTTATGTTCAGTAATACGCTCTTTCAATTTACGAGTGGTCTTCCCTACATAGAAGGAAGAACACGAGACACAGGTAGCCAAATATACCACAAAGCATGAAACACAAGTCGCACATACCTTGAACTTATATATTTTACCACTGATGGGATGTACAAATGTGCTGTTATTACTACTCATGATGTCCACACAACAAACACAATTATAGCACTTAAAAGTGCCTAAGTTCGTTGAAATGGGCATAGGTATAGGTCTAATAAAATCTTTGTAACACAACATACTTTTTACAGTTCTCATATTTCCATATGCAAAGGATGGTCTATCACCTACTATACTTTTTACTTCATCTGAAGCCTTAAGGATAGTCCAATTTTTCTGAATAATCTGTTTAATATAACCCATCCTTATGTTAAAGGAAGTAACATATCTAATAAGTGTCTTTGAACTTGAGTTCTTAGTCTTATTTCTAACTTCACTTACATTTGTGACTTCATCATTATTAATAATTGAATTATCTGTACCCCCTATAAAAATAGGTTTCAAATTTGTTTTTCACATTAGATAGCAAATGTACATCATATCCACTAGATACAAAGTCTTCTATTGTCTCATCTAACTGCAAGGAGAAAGTAGTGTCATCGGTATTTAACCTACTCATTCTACTAAATTGGGACATTGTTGTACCTTTAAATACATGTGGAGCATGCATACTATTATAATGAATATATCTACCTGAGTGTACTTCTTTCCTATGTACACTAGTGTGGATAACACCTTCACACAACTGTAATTTAACATCTAGAAAGACTATAGTATTGTCTGATGCTTCCATTTTAAATTTCAAAAAATCTGTAGTTGTGTTCAGATAGTTCAAGAATTCAATCAACTCGTTCATACTACCATCCCAAATCATAAAACAATCATCCACAAACCGTTGGTAGAAACATATCTTGCCAAGAAACTTGTTTCTATCATTATAAATGTTATTTTTCTCCCATTGGTATAAGATCAAGTTAGCATATGTATTTGCTACCGAGGTACCCATAGCTACTCCAGTAAGCTGAAGGAATAGGGATTCATTAAACAAAAACACATTATTCTTCAAAACCACATCCATGAGGCAACAAACATTTTCAATGTATTTGCTATTGGGTGTTGGTTGTGAGAATAAAAATTCTCTTAACAATTCAACCCCAATGTCATTAGGAATAACAGTAAATAAAGAGGCAATATCCAATGTAACAAAATAATATTTGCCCTGTTCTAACATACCTTTTACACTATCGTGCCACAAACGTAATTTACATAAGAAATCCGAAGTATCTCGTAAAATAGTAATGCATTTAGATAAATATGGTTGCAATTGTCTTTGTAAATACAAAGAAATTGGTTCAGTAATCCAACCGGCACCTGAAACAATAGGTCTCATCGGTGGATTAATAGTAGATTTATGGATTTTGGGAATACCATATAAATGTGGAATTACTGGACACGGTACAGTGAAATAATGAAATAAATCTAAACTTATATCTCCATTCAACTGTAGCTCATAAATAACCATGTTTACATAACCCACACATTTTTTTACATCTAAATGTGTAATGCTCTTAAATGCACTACTATCATCAAGTAACATTGAAACTGCTGACATATAATTATGTCGGTCCATTAGAACAACTGCACCACCTTTATCTGCTTGTTTAACAATGATATCATTATCTAACTGCAGACTTCTAATTCCCTGAGCCCATCCAGCTTCAATTTTTTTCAGAGCAGGAGGGCTTTTGGAGCTGAAGTGCCAGCACAGGCTCTGAGGGGTTGGGATCAACTCCAAAATTATCAGAGCCATCCTTGCCTCTCAGTGCTTCTGCACTGGACACCTCTGGTCCGACTTCATCCTCAGGAAGGAGGCCTGGGGGGTTCAGGGGTCATTAGCACAGGAAACTTCAGCTTTGGTGCTGTTGACTTCTGTCTTATCTAGGCCTTTTACATTTCAGATAGTGGAGAGGGCCTTCTCTTTGCCCTAGAGTGAGGGCATCCTTGCCCCCCCCCCAACTGATCCCATTACTTTACCACCTTCAGATCTTAGTTCTGAGCTTCTCACTTTTATCCTACTGGGACAGTTAACCCAGTCTAATCTCCAGTCAGTCCCTCAGGACTCCCCTGTCCCTTCTGATACCTCACCAGACAATCCCTCTGAAGAGAACTTGTAAAAGGAGATGCTTAGATTTCACTCAGATATATTTTACTGAGGACGCTGGCTTCAGTGAAGTGGAAGGGTCCCCCAGATCTTCACCTGATGACATCTTGTGTGGAGAAATACTAGAACTTCTAAAATAGAAAGGTGGTTGGTGTTCTGATACCCCTTCACAGGAAGAGTCAGTGTTCCTAGAGGCTTTTGGGTCTGGCCCGGCTGTGTCTTGGGTGACTCCTCTGGCTGATGAGCTACTTGTCATACCATGCATGGAAGAAGCCAGATACTGTGAAGCCTAACACAAAATGACCAGATAGAATTTTAGTCCCCCTCAGAGGAATGGACACACTGGAGTGAGTGAGTCCCCGTTAGATGCCATGGTTCTGGAATCAGCCACTAAGAATGAGCTTGCAGAGCAAAGCTCATCTTTTCATCGCCCTAACAGGAGGTCTGGGGCCTTGGACAGATTTGGTAAGCATGTTTATGCTTCAGCGACCTTTGTTCTGTGGTCGTTTAATTATGTGACACACTTCAGAAGGTTGTAAAGAAATTTGACTAAAGAGCTCTCCAAATCTCTTTCCGGGGCCATTTCTGTAGAGGATGAGAACATCTCTTCACAATTGTCCACTCTCCAGTCCATATCTAATGCATCCGTGAGGCTGATATCCCACTCTGCAGAGGGTATCTCACAGGCAGCAGGTTTGGGCATAGCTATCAGGAGATGTTCCTGGATATACCTATGTGATTTTTGTGGAGCCCATTAAGTCTTCATTCATCAGTGCTCCCTTTGATGGATCTTCCTTGTTTGACCGAAAGGAGGAGGAAATGGTCTCCAGAAGTGATCAAGATGGGAAGACCCTGTCTGCTGTTGGGATCTGTTTTTCTACTCTTTAGAGACCCCTTTCTTGGAATCAACAAGAAGGCAGAAAGATGTGGTTCTGCAAGTCATAAGGTCTTTTCCAATACTCACAAGAAGATGGTTCTCCCAGAGGCAGAGGGAGGAACTCTAACAGAAGATGCTGTCCTCATGGCAGAGGTGGCCTGCAGAACCAGGATTACTGGAATTCTTTCCCAGACAAGACTCTGTCCCCGTGACCAGATCTTATCTATTGTGTCAAGAAGCAACGAATGTGTGGCAATGAGCGCTCTCTTCTGGCTACTTTTTCATAACAATGCACATACCAGGAAAAGACAACATGCTTCCAGACAAACTAAGCGGGTCAGTAATGATGCCTCACAAGTGGTCTCTCAATGTCAAAGTGGCAGAGAGAATTTTCCATTGATGGAGCCAGCCATACTGTGAGCTTTTCGCTTCTCTCCTAAACAACACATGCAGCAGATTCTTTGGCCTGATCTCCCCTCTGTGTAGTCACCAAACATTGCTCTAGTTCATGACTGGCCCCGGCAATCTCCTCTATGCTTAAACCCCCTTGCCTTTAATCATCAAATTCATACAGAAAGTATACCGGTTAAAGAGCAGACTTGTCCTCATTGCACCTTTTTGGCTTCGACAAATTAGTTTTCCTTCCTTGTGGCCTCATCTTCTATATCCACCCTGGATACTGGACCCCAGTCCAGACCTCATGTCTCATCATCGGGACATAACAGGCCTCAAGATGACCTCATGGTTTCTCCAGTTCCACTGATAGCTAGACAGCCTAAGCTTTCCACCCCAGTCCGATATATTCTGCTGTCTTCTGAAAAGGCTTCTACTAGAAAAATTTACAAAAGCAAATGGAAGAAATTTTCCTTTTGGGCCCATAAGAGAGATTTGGACCCTTTTTCTGCCCCTGTACCAGCAGTACTTGAATTTTTAGCTTCAATTTCAATGGGAGGCCAGTTTCTCTACTATTAAAGTACATTTGGCTGCCATTTCAGACTTGCATTCTGGTAAAAATAATTTGTCCTTAGTTCCTTCTAGGTTATGCAAGGCCTTTCTGAAAGGCAGCTTCTTGCTTAGGCTCCCAGTAAATGACCCTACTCCTTCTTGAGATTTAACTTTCCTGCTACAAGGTCTGATCCAAGGCACTTTTGAACCTTTAGCCAAGGCAGACCTAAAATTTTTGTCCTGGAAAACAATTTTTCATTATTACTTCAGCTAGATTAATATCCAAACTCCATGCTTTTCTCTCTAAGTCTCCTTACCTGCTTTTTTCATAAGGATGGAGTTTCCTTGCATAACAACCAATATTTTTTTGCCTAAGGTGTTCTGAGTCTAATATTAACCAGGTCAATTGAACTTCCAGTTTTCTTTCCAGATTTCTCTAATAAGGTTCATAGGTTGGTACTAGGCTATCAGCCCTAGGGCCTATACAAGCCTAGCCATAACAATTCCCTGGCTATTTCTTCCCACACTATTTACTTCCCTGGCCCCTGTCTAGCAGAGTGACTGACGTGATCCCTGGGGTGAATTTCCTTTCTCCCATCCAATCATCAAGGTTCCTTTTGAAGAGGGCCAAAGAGGCACTCTGCTTGACATGTATGGGCAATCTATTTCAGAGTCTGGGGAGTCTCTGGGTCAGGAACCTATCCCTCCAGCATGTTTTGTTTATTGTGATGACAAGGTTTAGATCCCAGGAGCATGTGGCTCTGAGGGATTGGGATTTCTTTAAGTGTAGCATGTCCAACAGCTCTGGGTTTGACATGACCTTGTATGTTAAGCAGAGATCGCCTCTGAGTAGACAATATGCAACAGAGTATAGCTGGTGTTTTTTAAGGCAGTCAGCGTAGGGCATCTGCTTTAGGCCTGTGATTCTTTTAAGGGAGAATACATGCTTCATCTTTTGGCTGTCAACAGACAACTTCAGTTCTATCTTCATAGAACCAAAGATTTCAGGAAAACTGACCAATTGTTTGTATCTATCTCACCAAACTGATTGAGCATGGTAGTTTCTAAAGTAACCTTAGCCAAATGGTTAGCTGATTGCATATCCTTTGTCTATAGCAAAAGAGGGTTTTCTTTGCCTAAGCCTCCATAGACCCACATTCCTCAAGGTCTGTGACAGTCTCTTCAGCTTTTTGGTCAAGAACATCAATAGATG